>NC_064865.1:16014191-16189191 GCF_024139225.1 Suncus etruscus
GTGACTCTCAGGGGTTTCTCCTGGCTATGCTCTCATAAATAACTTCTTGCTTAGGAGACAATATGGGACCCCATGGGATTGAACCACGGTTCGTCCTAGGTTAGTGTATGCAAGGCAAATGCCCTAACACTTGTGCCAACACTCTGGCCCCAAAATGGTATTTCTTTGGCACTTTTATCTGTCATGGTTAATAATCAAATAAAATTTAAATAACATCAATTAACATAATAAATAGAGTAAAATAAGATAATGTGATTAACAAAAAGACGAGGTTAAAATTAAAATTTATCTAGACTAAAAGGAAAGGTTTTTTTTTAGTCATAATGTGTACAGCATGCCAGAGAGATTGTACAGGAAGGAAGGTCCTTACCTTACATGAACCCAACCTTGGTTCAGTCCTTGGCATTGCATATGGTTCTTTGAACACTGCCAGGTAGCACTCCAGGGCACAGAGTCAGCATTAGTTCCAAAAACCACTGTTTGTGCATGGAGTCTACTAAAAAAATGTATGTAGGATTTTAAGAAATTGATTTTGTATTTAGGGAAGAAAAAATATTACTTTACCGGAGTTGTAGATAAGACAGACTCTGCTGGGCCCCGTAAGCTTGGCAGACATTTTGGGGCTTCCCCCGGCTTGCTTCAACCTGGGAACTTTGATCTTCTCTGGCATTTATCCCCTGATGGCTTGCCTCAGCTGAGGTGAGTCTTTCTGGGCTGGAGTTTTAGATAAAGCTGACTCTGCTGGCCCCCTTAAGAGGCACAGAGTGGTGAAATGGATAAAAAACACTGAACCCAACCTTTTGCTGCCTACAAGAAACACACCTGCATAGTCAGAATAAACGTAGACTCAAAATCAAAGGCTGGAGGAAAATCATCCAAGCAAACAACACCCTTAAAAAGGCTGGGGTGGCCATACTAATATCAGATGACACAAACTTTATACTCAGAAAAGTTGTAAGGGACAAAGGTGGACATTATGTACTAATCAAGAGATATGTACAGCGGGAAGAAATCACTCTCCTAAACATATACATACCAAATGAGGGACCAACAAAGTATTTAATACAATTGTTGACAAATCTAAAAAAGGATATCAATAATAACACAATAATTGTGGGAGACCTCAACACAGGCTTGTCAACAAATGATAGGTCAATCAAATTGAAACCCAACAAAAATATACTAGACCTAAAAAGAGAAATGGAAGAAAGATGCCTGTAAATATATATAGGACACTCCATCTTCAGAAACCTAGATACACATTATTTTCCATTGTACACGGGTCATTCTCCAGGATAGACCACATGCTAGCACATAAAACACACCTCCATAAAATCAAGAAGATAGAAATTTTGCAGACTACCTTTGCTGACCACAAGGCTCTGAAGTTAGATGTGAACTACAAAGGAACACAGAAGAAAAATTTAACACCTGGACATTAAACAGTCTACTACTGAAAAACCAGTGGGTCCAAGATGAAATCAAAGAAGAAATTTAAAAAATTTTGGAAACAAACGACAATGAAAACATAAACTATCAGAACCTATGGGACACAGCAAAAGCGGTATTGAGAGAAAAATTTATAGCTTTGCAAGCACACATCAGGAAGGAAGAGGAGCATACATGAATAGCTTAATGATGCAGCTTATAGAATTAGAAAATGATCAACCAAAGAAACTAAAAATAGAGAGACAGAAGGAAATAAAGCTGAGAGCAGAAATCAATGAAATGGAAACCCAAAAAATAATCCAAAAGACCAACGAAAGCAGAAGTTGGTTCTTTGAATAAATAAACAAGATTGATAGACCATTGGCAAAACTCACAAAGAAAAAAAAGAGAGAAACTTGATAACACATATTAGAAATGAAAAGGGGGAAGATCATTACAGATACTGAAGAGATTCAAAGGGTATTCAGAGAATACTTTGAGAAACTCTACGCCACTAAATATGAGAACCTTGATGAAAAAGATATAAAGGGAATCCAGTTAGGAAAGGAAGAAGTCAAACTCTCATTGTTTGCAGATGGCATGATACTCTACTTGGAAAACCCTAAAGACTCTACCAAAAAGCTTCTAGAAATAATAGATTCATATAGCAAAGTGGCAAGCTACAAAATTAACACACAAAAATCAATGGCCTTTTTATACACTAATAATGATAGGGAAGAAATGCACATTAAGAGAACACTCCCATTCACATTAGTGTCACACAAACTCAAATAACTTGAAGTCAACCTGACTAAAGATGTGAAGGATCTATACAAAGAAAACTATAAAATACTGCTCCAAGAAATAAGAGAGGACACACGGAAATGGAAACACATACACTGATCATGGATTGGCAGGATCAACATCATTAAAATGGCAATACTTCCAAAAACATTGTACAGATTTAATGTGATTCCTCTAAAGATACCCATGACATTCTTCAAAGAAGTTGATCAAACACTTCTGAAATTCATTTGGAACAATGAACAACCTCGAATAGCTAAAGCACTCCTTGGGAAAAGGAATATGGGAGGCATTACTTTCCCCAATTTTAAGCTGTATTACAAAGCAATAGTTATAAAAACAGCATGGTATTGGAATAAAGACAGACCCTCAGATCAGTGGAATAGGCTTGAGTGCTCAGAGAATGTTCCTCAAACATATAACCACCTAGTTTTTGATAAAGGAGCAAGAAATTCTAAATGGAGCAAGGCAAGCCTATTCAACAAGTGGTGTTGGCACAACTGGTTAGCCACTTGCAAAAAAGCAAACTCAGACCCCCCACTAACACCATGTACAAAGGTAAAATCCAAATGGATTAAAGACCTTGATATCAGATCTGAAACTATAAGGTGTATAGAACAACATGTAGATAAAACACTCCAGGACATTGAGACTAAAGGCATCTTTAAGGAGGAGACAACACTCTCCAAACAAGTGGAAGAAGAGATAAACAGATGGGACTATATTAAGCCAAGAAGCTTTTGCATCTCAAAGGAGATAGTGCCCAGTATACAAAGGCCACCCACTGAGTGGGAGAAATTATTCACCCAATACTCATCAGAGTAAGGACTAATATCCAAAATTTACAAGGTACTGACAGAACTATACAAGAAAAAAACATCTAACCCCATCAAAAAATGGGAGAAGAAATGAACAGACACTTTGAAAAAGAAGAAAGGCAAATGGTCAAAAGGCACATGAAAAGATGCTCCACATCACTAATCGTCAGGGAGATGCAAATTAAAACTACTATGAGGTATCACCTCACGCCACTAAGATTGGCACACATCACAGAAAAGGAAAACAAGCAGTGCTGGCAGGGATGTGGAGAGAAAGGAACTCTTTTTCACTGCTGGTGGGAATGCCGTTTAGTCCAACCTTTATGGAAAGCGATATGGAGATTCCTCCACAAACTGGAAATTGAGCTCCCATATGATCCAGCTATACCACTCCTAGGAATATACCCAAGGAACACAAAAATACAATACAAAAATCCCTTTCTTACACCTATATTCATTGCAGCGCTATTTACAATAGCCAGACTCTGGAAACAACCAAGATGCCCTTCAACAGATGAGTGGCTAAAGAAACAGTGGTACATATACACAATGGAATACTATGCAGCCGTCAGGAGAAATGAAGTCATGAAATTTTCCTATACATGGATGTACATGGAATCTATTATGCTGAGTGAAGTAGGTCAGAGGGAGAGAGAAAGACACAGAATGGTTTCACTCATCTATGGGTTTTAAGAAAAATGAAAGATATTTTTAACTGTATCTCAGAGACAAGAGAGATGAGGGCTGGTATGTGCAGCTCATGACATGAAGCTCATCACATAGAGTGATGAGTTCAGTTGGAAAGATGACTACACTGAAAACTATCATAACAATGTGAATGAATGAGGGAAGTAGAAAGCCTGTCTCAAGTACAGATGTGGAGAGGAGGGAGATCTGGGAAATTGGTGGTGGGAATGTTGCATTGGTGAAGGGGGGTATTCTTTACATGACTGGAATCATACAATTATAATCATATTTGTAATCACGGTGTTTAAATAGAGATAATTTAAAAAATCTTTATTTAAACACCATGATTACAAATATGATTGTAGTTGGGTTTCAGTCATAAAAAGACCCCCTTCTCTTTTTAAGCATTTAAAATATTTTGAACAATAAATTCTATCTTTAACTCATCTTATGAGTCTTGGTGTGCTATTTTTGTTTTCAGTCATTGATAAATATATTTTTAATTTTCTTTGTAATTTATTCTTTGTTTCTTTGTTTAATAATGTATTGTTTAACTTTCAAATATGTGAATTTTCCAGTTATAGCTGTTACCTAAAGGGAATCATATTTTGGTTGTAGAAGATGTTTTCTACAATATCAATTTTAAGAAATCTACTAAAACTTCATTTGTAGCCTAAATTCTGGAAAACATTTCACAAACACTTCTATATTCTATCAGGTTTTGCTTTTTATATCTTGCTATTAAGTGTACTGATGCTTATACTTCTTTTATTCTATTACTGCATTGCTCCTGTAAACTTATAAAAAACCGCAAAGCTGTGTGTGTGTGTGTGTGTGTGTGTGTGTGTGTGTGTGTGTGTGTGTGTGAAGCAAGGCAGTTTTTATTGAATAAAACTTGCTTAGAAACTATGTGAGGAGAGAGAAAGAGAAGAATTGTGTGTTTGAGAAAATAAATGGTGCACGTTGTATGACTGAAATTCAACAATGAACAATTTTGTAATCACAGTGCTTAAATAAGGCAATTAAAAATAATCAAGGAAACATGGGCTTCTCCAGAGTGGAAAAAACAAGCAAATAAGATATGTGTTCAAGGGAGAACAGGGACTTGAAAACAGAAAAAACAGAAAACAGCCTAAAGTCTGGATAGTTGATATTAATATAGTCATACCTGCTCTTACTAGATTACCATTGCATGGAATATTATTTACCATCCTCTCATTTTCAGTGTATTTGTGTCTTTGGATATAATGTCTCTAGCATGTAGTTGGATCTTGTTTAGAGAATTTATTTTCCCAATGTGAAGTTTTATTTACCTTTAAAATTATTATTAATTTTTTGCTATTGCTTATATACTGTATTTATTTTGTTTTATTGTTATATACTGTTTATATCGTTTACATACTGTTTATATATTATTCATATATTGTAGCTTGCTTAACTCGTCTCTTGTTTCCTGCATTACATTTTATTTTTCTGTTTCAATTTTTTGAAATAAAATTCTTTTTTTTTTTTTTTGGTTTTTGGGCCACACCGGGTGGTGCTCAGGGGTTACTCCTGGCTGTCTGCTCAGAAATAGCTCCTGGCAGGCACGGGGGACCATATGGGACACCAGGATTCGAACCAACCACCTTTGGTCCTGGATCGGCTGCTTGCAAGGCAAACGCCGCTGTGCTATCTCTCCGGGCCCCGAAATAAAATTCTTAACTCATTTTATTTTGTACATATATCACACTTTTTCTCCCTTTGGGATTATCCTGGATATTATACTAAACATTCTAGTTACATAATTTGAGCATGCTATAATTTGCGTTTATATAGACTTTAAGTTAAACAAAAGCTACCAGCAAGAGCTATCAGCTCTTTTCTTATTCTTTAGGTTGCTAAGACCACCAAATTCTATTATTATATCACGTTTTTATAACATAAAAGTATATTTACTTTAATTTCTTTAGAGTTTTAAATTGTTTAAAAAACAAAAGATGAACCACAAACCAAAATTACATTTCTAGCCTTTTGACTAAAAACTATTGTAGAATATGTTCTAATCTTTTAAATCAGTCTAAAACCAAATGTGAAGTAATAAATCTTTGCTACAATAGCACCAACTTTTTAAAACTTTAGTTTATTGAAGCCATTGTGATCTACAAAGTCCTTCATAAATGAATTTCAGAAAAACAGTGAGACAGGACCATTCCCACCACCAATGTTAATCTAACCTCCAACAATGAACCCAGAGTACATCCAATACCACCACCCTTTGCCTTCTGGCTTGCAGTAGATTGTTAAAGTTTAGGTCTTTTAATTCGATTATCATTGGCTTTGGCTTGAATATTTTGTTCTATCCTTATTTTTTCTCCACCAATGCATCTGAGACCATCTAGCCCCTGGCCCACAGACTTTCTTTAGTCCTTTCTTCTTAGTTTTATAGAAAAATGAAGAAATAAGTGGTAAAAAAAAATGTATTCTGAATAACACTAGTTTTATAATTGCCTGAGTATTTATTTTAATTCAGACCTTCATTCCCTGTTTCACTTTAGAGGTATTAACTGGTGTCCTTTCTTTATGCCCTCTAGATATCCTTTAATAATTTCTTGTAGAATAGGTTTCACACAAAGCTTTTATTTATGGTTTTTGTTTGTTTGATTTGTTTTTGTTTGCCTTGCCCACAACAAGCAGTGCTCAGGGGTATTCCTGACTTTGCACTCAAGAATTATTCCTGACTGAGTTGGTAGATCATATGGGCTGCTGGGGATTGAACCTGGGTTGGCCCCATGTAACGCACATGTAATATCGCTCTTGCCCTGCTTTTACTTATTTGGGAATACCTTACATTTGTCTTCTTTCTTTTGAAGAAAATTTTTGTCAGATAAAAGATTACTGACAATTTTATTTTATTTTAGCACTTCAACTACATCAGCCTACTCTCTGCTTTCTCACCTTCAAATAAATTGAGGAGCCGGTCCTGTGGCATAAGCGGTAGGGTGTTTGCCTTGCACGTGCTGACCTAGGATGGATTGCAGTTTAATCTCCTGGCATCCCATATGGTCCCCCAAGCCCGGAGTGATTTCTGAGCTCATATCCAGGAGTAACCCCTGAGCATCACCAAGTGTGGCCCCCAAACCAAAAAAAGAAAAAAAAGAAAAAAGAAAAGAAAAGAAAAGAAAAGAAAAGAAAAGAAAAGAAAAAAGGATATAGATTGAATAGAAACAGGTCCAGGAGGACTGGTCAGTGGTAGGAAGCTTGCCTCAAAGAATGAGGGAACACAGTTAGGGCAGAGAAAATATCACTATGAGAATGATAACTAAAAATGATCACTCTGAAAAATAACTGGGTCTCACAATGATTCAATTAAAATTTGTATTAAAAATCTTTGTTGATAAACTTATTTAATGTCCCTTAAGACTGACATAATACTTTTCATCTGTTCCATTTGATATTCTCTTTTTGTCTTTTGAAAATTTGTTATGATTTTCTTTAGTTGAGTTTACTTGAAATTTATTGGATGGGCTACATAGTATTGTTTTCATCAAATTTAGGATCTTTTCATCCACATTTTCTTTGAATGTCTTCTCTGTCTCTGTTCTTTCATATGCATTTGATGGTCTGTTTGATGATGCTCTCAGTTCCTTATACATTGTTTACTTTTCTTAGATTCTTTGCTATTCAAGCATAAACATCTTCCATTATTTTGTTTACAAATCTACTGATTATTTGTTCTCTTTTCAAATCTGCTTTTGCCTTTCCAGTAGACTTTTTATTTCACCTCCTACCCTTTTTTAGTCCTAAATTTTTCTTATTTTTTAGGTATGCTGTATTTATTGTGAGATTTCCATTTTGTTCACATATTAGTTTCTTAATTTTTGTAATAATTTTCTTAGTTCTTTTAATTTTCTTTATTTTATTTTTCAAATTGTATGTATTCCCTTCTTTCCTTATTGCTATCATTGTTGTGATAACTGGGGTGGGGGGCTAGTGTTTGAGCTTTTAATTGATGTGCTTGTTGGAAGTTTCATACTAGGTTGCAGTGCCTCAATCAACCAAGTTTAACAACAACAAAAACCACAGCATACAAAAAAATACAGAAAGGTAGAACCATTAAATGAGAGAGAAAAAAATAGAAAACCAGAAAGCTTCTTTGAAAAAGACTTGATGAGTAGCCTACTTAAAAAAAGATTTTAAAACATCTAAGGTTTCCCCCCAGGTTTGCTTATCTTTGTATAACTCTTGTTTTTATTTATTTTATTTTATTTTGGGGTTATATCCACCAGTGCTCAGGAGTTACCCCTGACTTTTGACTCAAGAATACTCCTGGTTGGCTCAAGGAACCATATGGAATGCTAAGGATTGAACCCAGGTTGGCTACATGCAAAGGCAAGTGCCCTACCTGTTCTCTTATTCTGGCCACACTTCAAAAAAGTATTAGAAATTTTTATGCAGTTTGCAGAGGATCAACCTAAGAAGTAAACTTAAGTCTTCTAAGCTGTTTTCTGAGTTTGTACATTTCCTTGGGCATATATGGTCAGTTTCAAGTTTTCCAGGTATATGTAACTGTTTTTTAATATATTAGTCTTTATTAGTTGGTTCCCAAAGAGAGAAAAGTGAAAAACATAACTTTTTAAAAAAATAAACAAAAAACCCAGAAGTTCTTTAAGTTCCCTAGAAGTCACTTCAGCCAACTATAAGAGATAGTGATGAAGGACAGCATTTTTGCATCTCTGGGACCAGAGGAACAATCAGATCTCAGGACACATCCCTTAAATTTGGAGGACATGGGTGGCGGTGGGAGTAGAGGAACTCCCCCTCCCCCATGCATTTTCAAACTGGAGAGGGAAGCTGCAGTTGGACCCAGAAGAGCACACATGCCAGGATTTCCATCCCTTTTTTACTGGTATGTCAGTGTCTCTGGGAAGACTGCTGGCCAAATGCCTCCTGGACTGACCACTTAGTCCAGGAGACTGAGATCCCCCCACACCAGACTGGCCCTCATGGCTGGGCCTGGCAAGTCAGGCCCTGGGGGTGGTGGGAGGAGGGAAACTCCTCCCCCATGCATTTTCTTTTTTTTTTTTTTAATTTATTTAAACACCTTAATTACATACATGATTGTGTTTGGGTTTCAGTCATGTAAAGAACACCACCCATCACCAGTGCAACATTCCCATCACCAATGTCCCAAGTCTCCCTTCGCCCCACCCGACCCCCGCCTGTACTCTAGACAGGCTCTCCATTTTCCTCATACATTCTCATTATTAGGACAGTTCAAAATGTAGTTATTTCCCTAACTAAACTCATCACTCTTTGTGGTGAGCTTCCTGAGGTGAGCTGGAACTTCCAGCTCTTTTCTCTTTTGTGTCTGAAAATTATTATTACAAGGGTGTCTTTCAATTTTCTTAAAACCCATAGATGAGTGAGACCATTCTGCGTTTTTCGCTCTCTCTCTGACTTATTTCACTCAGCATAATAGATTCCGTGTACATCCATGTATAGGAAAATTTCATGACTTCATCTCTCCTGACAGCTGCATAATATTCCATTGTGTATATGTACCACAGTTTCTTTAGCCATTCGTCTGTTGAAGGGCATCTTGGTTGTTTCCAGAGTCTTGCTATGGTAAATAGTGCTGCAATGAATATAGGTGTAAGGAAGGGGTTTTTGTATTGTATTTTTGTGTTCCTAGGGTATATTCCTAGGAGTGGTATAGCTGGATCGTATGGGAGCTCGATTTCCAGTTTTTGGAGGAATCTCCATATCACTTTCCATAAAGATTGAACTAGACGGCATTCCCACCAGCAGTGGATAAGAGTTCCTTTCTCTCCACATCCCCGCCAACACTGTTTATTCTCATTCTTTGTGATGTGTGCCATTCTCTGGGGTGTGAGGTGGTATCTCATTGTTGTTTTGATTTGCATCTCCCTGATGATTAGTGATGTGGAACATTTTTTCATGTGTCTTTTGGCCATGTGTATTTCTTCTTTGTCAAAGTGTCTGTTCATTTCTTCTCCCCATTTTTTGATGGGGTTAGATGTTTTTTTCTTGTAAAGTTCTGTCAGTGCCTTGTATATTTTTGGAGATTAGCCCCTTATCTGATGGGTATTGGGTGAATAGTTTCTCCCACTCAGTGGGTGGCTCTTGTATCCTGGGCACTATTTCCTTTGAGGTGCGGAAGCTTCTCAGCTTAATATATTCCCATCTGTTAATCTCTGCTTTCACTTGCTTGGAGAGTGCAGTTTCCTCTTTGAAGATGCCTGTAATGTCCTGGAGTGTTTTGCCTATGTGCTGTTCCACATAACTTATGGTTTTGGGGCTGATATCGAGGTCTTTAATCCATTTGGATTTTACCTTCGTACATGATGTTAGCTGGGGGTCCAAGTTCAATTTTTTGCAAGTGGCTATCCAATTGTGCCAACACCACTTGTTGAAGAGGCTTTCCCTGCTCCATTTAGGATTTCCTGCTCCTTTATCAAAAATTAGGTGGTTGTATGTCTGGGGAACATTTTCTGAGTATTCAAGCCTATTCCACTGATCTGAGGACCTATCCTTATTCCAATACCATGCTGTTTTGATAACTGTTGCTTTGTAGTACAGTTTAAAGTTGGGGAAAGTAATTCCTCCCATATTCTTTTTCCCAATGATTGCTTTAGCTATTCGAGGGTGTTTATTGTTCCAAATGAATTTCAAAAGTGTCTGATCCACTTCTTTGAAGAATGTCCTGGGTATCTTTAGAGGGATGGCATTAAATCTGTATAATGCCTTGGGGAGTATTGCCATTTTGATTATGTTAATCCTGCTAATCCATGAGCAGGGTATGCGTTTCCATTTCCGTGTGTCCTCTCTTATTTCTTGGAGCAGAGTTTTATAGTTTTCTTTGTATAGGTCCTTCACATATTTAGTCAAGTTGATTCCAAGATATTTGAGTTTGTGTGGGGGGGTGGGAGGAGGGAAACTCCTCCCCCATGCATTTTCAACCTGGAGATAGAGGCTGCAGTTGGACCCAGAAGAGCTCACATGCCAGGATTCCCATCCCTCTTTTACTGTTCTTTACTGGGTAGAACCAAGACTGACCTGCCCCAACATACCACCATCCAGCTCTCAGTGAAAGACACCATCCGGTCCCCATCTCATGCCTTGACAAAGAACTACAACCAACATGCCTGCTGACTCATGGTTGGTGACCCCTCTCCCCCCCATCAAACCGTGGACTGTTGCATGATACCGGAATCAGCTTCAGCAAAACCCCCAGTTCAAGGACAATATAGGGTTCCGTAATGCCACAAAACATGTCTCAAACTCAACTATTACTTGTTTTTTTTTTCAAATACTTTTTTTTAAAACCCAGTTTTATTTATTTGTTCTATATTAATGTATACATATTTTCGCTATCCTTACCATTTTTGGTGCTGCTTGGTACAAAAAGCCTTGCCTGGATAAAAGGACAGATCAAAAACAGACCACAGAGACTGTGAGTATAAACTGTCGTCCTTACCCAGAATAGCACAAGCAATCCAATATGAAACCATACATTTTTGTATGAGCACAGTAAACAAGAGGAAACCATAGACATAGAAATAAGATCTTATCCTCTAGGGATAAGACCTCACACTTTTATAACACAAGGGTGCCTTCCATCCTGGACATGTGTCATGTGGATACAACCCAGTTTCCAGGAGATTGGACAGTGTTAGTTCAACCCCAATCCCCAGATTCCAGATGTAGAACTGATACAGCTCTGGGCAACAACACCAGGAACCAACTCCATTGGGAGAATAATAACACCGATCTGGCACCAACTTGTACCAGTTATGATATGACAACTTGACCGAAGACCAGGTTGTCCTAGCACTTCACCTAACACTAAATGGAAACCAGAAGATGTACTCTCCTTTGAACTGCGAAAAATAAGAGCACCATCTATAGAAAACTGACTTTGACAACCGCGACTGGGCAGAACTTTCCTTGGGACCAAGGAAAACCCTATCCTAGGCTGTAGCCCAGGACTCTTATTAGAAAAAAAAAGGGACTTCTTATTACAGAGGCCCAACTTAGACAACAGAGACTGAGCAGAACCCTTAGATCCGTAATATCCAATACTTTGGCTTAGAGACTGAATGAAAACAGGGAGCATCTGTTACAGAAGACTGAACACAACAACAATGATGGAACAGAACCTCTAGAACCGTAAAGACTCTAACCTAGACCCTGTCCTAGGACCTGCACAAATGTCAAGACCGCTAGCTACAGTGACCTCATTTTCTCACCCACAACTGAGAGGAAAGTTTCCTGGCACCACATAAAAAGCCCTTGGGATGAGGTAATGAGTAGCTATGGAGCCAGGGGTTGATTCCATGATGGTATATTTTAAGGATACAGAAGCCCTGAATCTCTTAGGCCATGGGAATTCCCATTCTCTCTCAATGCTTACTGTGCCTATGCCAAAAAAAAAAAAAAATGTGGAGGGAATGCCAAACCCTGCCACCCCAGCACTGCTTCTTTTTCTTGTTTTGTTTTGATTTGTTAGTTTTTTTTTACTTTATTTTCCTTCTTTTTTCTTCCACTTTTCCCTTTTCACTCCTGTGATTATTATTTGGTTATTTTTTTTCTTTTCTTATTAACCGGGTGAATTTTTTTCTTTTTCTCTTTCTTTCTTTCTTTCTTTCTTTCTTTCTTTCTTTCTTTCTTTCTTTCTTTCTTTCTTTCTTTCTTTCTTTCTTTCTTTCTTTCTTTCTTTCTTTCTTTCTTTCTTTCTTTCTTTCTTTCTTTCTTTCTTTCTTTCTTTCTTTCTTTCTTTCCTTTCTTTCTTTCTTTCTTTCTTTCTTTCTTTCTTTCTTTCTTTCTTCTTCTTTCTTTCTTTCTTTCTTTCTATCTTTCTTTCTTTCTTTCTATCTTTCTTTCTTTCTTTCTTTCTTTCTTTCTTTCTTTCTTTCTTTCTTTCTTTCTTTCTTTCTCTCTCTCTCTTTCTTTCTTTCTTTCTTTCTTTTCTTTTTGTAGTTGCTACCAATTTTTTTCTTCCATTTTTCTTATCTTTTTTTTATCTCAAATGACAACAGAATAGCTAATCTACAACAAGCTGTAAAATGGAGACTAGTTACACTAGTACTTTGGGGGAAAAAAGGAAGGAGATATAGGATGCATGCTGGGAACTGGGGTGGAGGGAGGACAACACTGGTGGTGGGAATGCCCCTCATTCATTGTCACAATGTACCATAAAAAATGCTGTGAAGAAAAAAATAAAATAAATATAATTTTAAAAATTTGGAGGACAATTTTTATTTATTCAACCTGCTACCATGAAATTGTGCTCAGGTGGCTGCAGGAATGTACATATATGGTTGACTGCCATGAGCTGTTAATGTTCTGGCTGTTCGAGTGTTAACGTGCTCAAAGCAACATTTACTAAAACTAATGTTAATATACCTGTCCAAACCAAATAAACGTGTAAACTTTCAACAGGTCGCAGAATTCTGGAATGATTACATCAGATAAGTTTAGCTGGTGCAGTTGTTGTTTAAAAGAGAGACAGATTTCTAGTGCTTCTTACGTTTCTATGTTGAAAAAAAATGCCATTGGTTTGTGTTTTTCTCACTATTTACACATAAATAAATAATTTATCTATGAAATATGTTCTTTTTTCTATTCTTTGTATTTCTTAGCTATCTAGCTATCTCCTCCTTCCTTTTCTTCCTCTTCTTTTTTCTTTTCTTCGTCCTCTTATTTCTTCCTTCTTCTTTCTTCTTTTCTTCTTCTTCTTCTTCTTCTTCTTCTTCTTCTTCTTCTCCTCCTCCTCTTCCTCCTCCTCCTCCTCTTCCTCCTCCTCTTCCTCCTCCTCCTCTTCTTCCTCCTCTTCCTCCTCCTCTTCCTCCTCCTCTTCCTCCTCCTCCTCCTTCTTCTTCTTCTTCTTCTTCTTCTTCTTCTTCTTCTTCTTCTTCTTCTTCTTCTTCTTCTTCTTCTTCTTCTTCTACACAGAGTAACAAGGCACTGTAACCCAGTGGTGCCATGACCACCTTCCAATGTTGTTTCCTTTTTGGGAAGCCCTCTCCTATTGGTTGACCCCATAGAATCACATTAAATTCTGCAAATATTTATATATTTTCACCTGTGGCCTCCTGAGAATGTTCTGGGGACCTACTGAGATCACATGGCTCTTGGTTGAAAACAACTGTTCTAGACCACTGTGAATTAAGTACTTTGGAAACACAGCAGTGAAAAAGGTATCTGAGAATCTTTGTTAAACAGAATATTAAAAGATACACTGCTAAGAATAGTAACTCAAAGAAATTTGCCAAATTTCTCATATCATAAAATGAGATGCTAAACTAATTTATTGTTTCCTTCTGGGAAATTCAGTGGGGAGCAATAACTCAAAATCAAATGAGTAAAACACAATTTTAAAGATCATTGTGAAAGTAATATGAAATTTAAATGAAAGTACAGAATAGAATGTAATTCCTGTATAAAATAAAATTACCATTAATAATTTTAAGTCATAATAATGTTGTTTTATGACCATGCAAACACAGATCTTTGTTTATTTTGTTTTATTATGAACTTGTTATATTATAACTTCAAATTGTATATGTATATAATATATAACTATATATACACCATACATATGGAATACACATATATTATTATTTATTCTAAATTGGTATTTTGGGTGTTCATACCTGAATTCAGAATTTACTTTCCATGTGGCTTAAAGGGACTGTGCAGTTCTGGGAACTAAATTAGGGCTTCTATATTAAAGCACGTTATTTTATCTCCCTGGAAACTTCCCTGGCCCCCATCTCCACATTATTTTTAACCTTCAACATAGCAAGCATTTTTGCATGTAATAATAATTATTTGAGATAAACAAAACTTTCCTTCTTCCCTTCTGCTTTTAGTCATTTATTTTTCTCCACTCGGCACATTCACAATAAATAATATAGAAAAGTCACCTTAGTGTGGAAAATATTTTTCCACCTAACTAACAGATCTATAACCTTGAATAAGTCTGTTTACCTTGTTGAGCTACTATTTTCTTTTTTTTTTTTTTATGTTTACAAGTTTAATCTTTTTTTTTTTAATATAATTTTTATTTTGATCATAGTGGCTTACATATTGTTGACAATAATATTTTAGGTACATATTTACATAAAATCAGGGGGGATTCCCATCCCCAAATTGTCCTCCCTACACCCCCGTTTCTGTCTTACCTCCCATTTCCTCTTCCCTCACCCCCAGGGCGGCTAGAATATGTGGTCCCCTCTGTCTCTAACCAACTACTTAGTAGTCCTGCATCAGTTTGGTCTTGATGCCTCCCTTATTTCCCCCTCTAAGTAGGGGCAGGGGTAGCTAGTTCAAGTTGCGTGGTTTTGCCTGAAAAAGAGAAAATAAATAAACCGGGGTAAGAGTTTAATACCCCGAAAATGGGCAGAATCCTTCTAGAGGTTCTCATCATCGATTTGGGAAATGAAGGAGAAAAAGAAGTTGAAACACTCCACCAGTACCAAAAGAAGTGTCAAATATCCAGTGAGGACTCCAGCTATAACGATAAGCACTACAAAAAAACAGATAAAAAACAAACCAAAACAAACTAAAAACAAGCACAAACAAACAAAAAACACGCCGTGGTCTTGAAATAAGAAACATGGCATAGCACATAACGAAAGAAAAGAAAGGAAGAGAAAGAAAAGAAAAAAAAAAAAAAAGAATAATTGGGGCCAACAATTTCAATAATCACATCCAAACTGAGGAATCGACCAAAATAGCTAGGTAAATAAAAATAATAATAACAATAATAAATGAAGGTAAGATATATATATATATATATATATATATATATATATATATATATAAATATATATATATATACACATAACCAAGGTTTTGTGTTTTTTGTATTCTTTTTTTTCCCTCCTGCCCTGGCACAGTAAATATTGGGGTCATTCGAAAAGGAATTCACTTGCCCTATAAGATATGGGGTTTCTCCGTCCTTGGAGTATACTGTCATGGAATCAGCTCTAGTCTTTGCTCAGGATCATTACTCTCCAGGTTGTGTTTTTTTTTTTTTTTTTTTTTTGGTGTGTGGAAGGCTTCTGCTCTGTCCAGTGTGATACCGTCAGAGCTCTGTGTTTAGCAGTCCCAGTATCTGTACATATCCTGAGGTGGGACTTATGGTGAAGTCAGTCTTTGTGAATCTAGAGGTTCTGTTACCTCAGTGCCATTTTAATCCATCTTCTGTGGTTGGTGATCTTGGTCTTTGCGCTGAACCTAGGAAGGCATCTAGGATAGCGTCTTTCTTTGTTCTTCCAGAAGCCCCTTTCCGTTACAATTGTCTCTGCCGGACCTTTGGGACTGGGGATCATGCTTATTGTGCAGGTCTTAGTTCAAACCCTAGACTAGGGCTTTTTTATTGGTCCCAAGATGTATACAGTCTGGTCGTGGTTCTAGTATCCAGTCATCTGTAAATCACGATCTTGGCTTTTGGACCTACCAAAGGGTGCCGCGTCTTCTGGTTTTGTCTTGTCGTTAGCTGGTGAGGTAGGCTAAACTGCTCTAAGGTCAAGTTGTTCACATTTTCCTCATTGTCGAGATATCATGTTAGAGCTGGCCCTTGTTGTTGACCCTGCAGTAATAAGGCTGTCCCAGATGGAGATTGTTTCTTACAGCTGTTGTGAGGAGCTGTGCCGTTTCTATGTCTGGGATCCAGGGTTCAAGGCTGGTTGAATGGTATCTAATCACCTGAGGTCTAAGTTGATTCCACTTGACATATTTTCAAGGTAGGAGATAACCCTGTATTGTAAACAACTATGAGTTCCTATCTCTAGTAGATAAGAGCTCTTTTTTTTTTTAAATATGTAAGATTTCCCCTTTATTTAGTGTGCCTTTGCAGGGGGAAGTGGTGCTCCCTTATATGTCGGAGTATTTGGGGTGGACAGAGTGGGTAACAGAGATAGGTCACATACCCAAAGACGATTAAAAAAAAAAAAAAGGAAATAAAAGTGTATGTGCCCACAAATGTATATGTAAGGCAAACATTTAAATAAATAAGTTAATTAAAAAAAATAAAATGAGTTAGCGAAGTTTTTAAAGGACCAACGTGGTGCAAAAGACTACTTTGCATTTGGGAGAGAACAGGTAAAGAGTTGGTGTATTACAGGTCTTATGCCTATGTTGGAAGTACAGTTTTCCCATTGTCTTTTGGATTTTTCTTGTGGTGTGTGGGTTCCCAGGCATCTTCCAATCACACACCCTGCCCCCCTTCAGATTGGTAAAAATTTGCAGCTGGGAGGTCTTGGAAGATTTCTTGCATTGGGGATACTATTGGACCTAAGTCCGGTTTCAAGAAACAGTCCATGTTAGGGGGAGTTGGTAGGGAGGGTCTCGCAGCATGTGTCCACAGGGGAGTTGGCTGTCTTTTCTTGCAGGAGACGATGTGTGGGTTCGGTTGGGTGTCCCCTCGCCTGGGTGCTGGGTACTGGTTCATTGGGTAGGAGGTCGATCTTGATGCCTAAAAGATTAAGGACTGAGGGTGGAGAGTTTTAATATGGTGGGAGATCTGGATGGGATTGAGGGGTGAAGGGATAGTTGGATTTCCGGGGGGGAGAAAGGGGAAGGTATATGGGAGGGGTATGAAGGAAGAGAAAAGAGAAAATACCGTAAAAAGGGAGAAGAGAAAGGGAAAAAAGTAAAGAGAAGAGTAGAAGAGAAAAAGAAAAGAGAAGAGAAAAAAATAGAGAGAAGAAAGGAGAGAATAGCAAGGGAATGCTGGTTTGGTTGAATGTGTTCGATGACTAGAGCCTGTAGTTTAGGTCTGTACATCGCAGGTACTGCTTTGGTGGTCTGACTGGTCACGTGCTTTGATTCCTAAAAGAAGGTTTAACCTAGAGATAAAGTGTATGTTAAAGAGTTTTCTCGTGGCCGTCTCATAGTGCAAGCAAGGTATGGTATCTCGTGTGGTATCCCGAATTGCCATCTTAGTTTGTCCGCCCTTTGTATCTAAGGGCGCCTGTGGAAAGAAAAGCTGAGAGGTTATTTTTAAAATATAGTAAGGTAAAGGGATTAAAACGTAGTGTTATGGTATGTTGGCATTGCATTACGTGATTTCCCGCGGTGTTCTATACTTGTGTTCCTGTTTACGATCTCTAAGGGATTATTGTGGGCCTTTGTTGTAGGAGTCTGGTTACATACCTGTTCTCTCCATGTTGCTGTTTCTGTTGTTGCTGTTTTCCTTGTGGTATAATGTGCAGTCAAGAGTTTGCATTGTTCCTTTTTCATGTATTTTGGACACTGCTCCCACGTATATGTTGACTATTACAGTGATCGGAGTTTCTACCCTGTTAAACCCTGTTATATGATTGTTAGGTATTAGTTGTGTATAAAATATATGTTCTAGGTGTTTCAGAATAGTGCTACCATTCTGTGTTTATCTTTTGTCTTCTGGCTTACTTTGTTTAACATAACATGATCTAGGTCCATCCACGTTGCTGCAAAGTCTGTGATTGTATCATTTCTAACTGCCATGTAATATTCCATTGTGTATATGTACCACATCTTAATGATCCATTCATCCGTTGTTGGACACCTAGGTTGGTTCCAAGATTTGGCTATTATACTGAGTGCTGCGATAAATAGTGGGGTGTATACGTATTTTGGAATGAATGTCCTTCCATCTTGTGGGTATATGCCTAGGAGGGCAATTGCTGGGTCAAATGGCAGCTCAATTCTGAGTTCTTTGAGCACTCTCCAGACTTTCCTCCATAGGTGTTGGACTAGGGGACATTCCCACCAGCAGTGGATGAGAGTTCCTTTCATACCGCATCCCCGCCAACAAAGGTTGTTTCCATTATTTTTGATGTGGGCCATCCTCACTGGTGTAAGGTGGTATCTCATTGTTGTCTTGATTTGGATCTCCCTGATGATGAGTGAAGGTGAGCATGTTTTCATGTGTTTGTTGGCCATCCTTCTGTCTTCCTCAGAGAAGTGTCTATTCATTTCGTCTCCCCATTTTTTTTATAGCTTTGTTTGGTTTTGGGGGGCTCAGCTTTCTGAGTGCTTTGTATGTTCTAGATATCAGCCCTTTATCTGATATGTCGAGTGAAAAGATTTTTTCCCATTCTGTTAGCTGTCTTCTTGCGTTAAGCAGGGTTTCTTTTGCCATGCAGAAGCTTTTCAGTTTGATGTAGTCCCATTTGTTTATATTTGATGCTAACGTTCTTGCCATTGGTGCTCCATTCTCAAAGACCTTTTTGATATATAGGTCTTTGAGTGTTCTGCCTATTTTATTCTCAATAAACTTTATGGATTCGGGTCTGATTTCAAGGTCTTTGATCCACTTTGAGTTGATTTTTGTATAAGGAGTAAGGTATGGGTTGATTTTCACTTTCGTACATGTGGTTTTCCAGTTGTACCAACACCATTTGTTGAATAGGCTTTCTTTGTTCCATTTCAGATTCTTGCCTCTTTTATCAAATATTAGTTGGCTATATACCTGGGGGTTTATGTCTGGGAATTCTGTTCTGACCCACTGGTCTGATGTCCTGTCTCTGTTCCAGTACCATGCTGTTTTGATTACTATGGCTTTATAGTATAGTTTCAAGTTAGGTAAGGAGATGCCTCCCAGCTTCTTGTTTTTCAGTATTTGTTTGGCTATCCTGGGTCTTTTGTGGTTCCAGATGAATTTTGTGAATGCTTGTTCTAATTCTTTAAAGAATTGTGTCTGGATTTGGATAGGGATTGCATTAAATCTATATAGGAGTTTGGGTAGGATAGTCATTTTGATTATGTTAATTCTACCTATCCATGAGCATGGGATGTTCTTCCATTTCTTTAGATCATCTTCAATTTCTTTCTGGAGTGTTTTGAAGTTTCCCTGGTATAGGTCTTTCACTTCTCTTGTAAGGTTGATTCCTAGATACTTGATATTTTTTGATACTATCTTAAATGGAATTGTATTTTTAATCTCTCTCTCCTCAACTTCATTGTTTGTATATAGAAACGCTACTGTCTTTTGTGTATTGACTTTGTAACCAGCCACTTTGCTGTATTGGTTAATTGTTTCTAGGAGTTTTACTGTGGACTCTTTAGGGTTTTCGATGTATATCATCATATCGTCGGCAAAGAGAGATAGCTTGTGTTCCTCTTTCCCAATTTGAATTCCTTTGATTTCCTTCTCTTGTCGGATTGCTATTGCTAGGACTTCTAAGGTTATATTGAATAAGAGTGGAGAGAGTGGACAGCCTTGCCTAGTTCCTGATCTTAGTGGGAATGCTTCTAGTTTCTCACCATTGAGTATAATGTTGGCTGTAGGCTTTTCATAGATAGCTGTAACTATCTTGAGGAAGGTTCCTTCTAACCCTATTTTGCTGAGTGTCTTTAACATGAAAGGATGTTGGATTTTGTCAAATGCCTTCTCTGCATCGATTGATATGATCATGTGGTTTTTGTCTTTCATGTTGTTGATGTGGTGTATAATGTTGATTGATTTGCGTATGTTGAACCAACCTTGCATTCCTGGGATGAATCCCACTTGATCGTGATGTATGATCTTTTTGATGAAGTGCTGGATTCGGTTTGCTAATATTTTATTGAGTATCTTTGCATCTATGTTCATTAGTGAGATTGGTCTGTAGTTTTCTTTTTTGGTAGTGTCTTTGCCTTCTTTGGGAATGAGTGTGATATTAGCCTCATAAAAGGAGTTGGGGAGGATTCCTGTTTTTTCTATGGTTTGGAAGAGCCTATGGAAAAGTGGTAGTAAGTCTTCTTGAAATGTTTGATAGAATTCACCTGTAAATCCATCTGGGCCTGGGCTTTTGTTCTTAGGGAGTTTTTTAATTACATCTTCAATTTCCTCTGAGGTGATTGGTCTGTTTAGGATTTCTAGATCTTCCTTTTCCAGTCTTGGAAGAGGGTGTTTTTCCAAGAATCTATCAATTTCTACTGGGTTCTCTAGCCTAGTTGAGTATAGTTGTTCATAATATGATCTCATGATATGTTGTATTTCTTGGGGTTCTGTTGTAATCTCTCCCCTTTCATTTGTGATCCTACTGATTTGGGTGTTTTCTCTCTTTTTTTTGGTGAGTTTTGCCAGTGGTTTGTCTATCTTGTTTATTTTTTCGAAAAACCAACTCCTGGTCTCATTGATTTTTTGTATTGTTTTCTTGGTTTCGATGTTGTTTATTTCTGCTCTGGTTTTTATTATTTCTTGCCTTCTGGATGTGGTTGGACTTCTCTGTTGCTGATGTTCCAATTCTTTGAGGTGATCTTTTAAACTGTTGGTTTTGTTATTTTCCTGATTCTTGACATAGGCCTGTATTGCTATGAGTTTCCCCCTAATTACTGCTTTTGCTGTGTCCCATAAATTTTGACATGTTGTCTCTTCATTGTCATTTGTCTCAAGGAATCTTTTTATTTCTTCCTTGAGTTGTTCTTTGATCCAGCTGTTGTTGAGCAGCATGTTGTTTAATCTCCAGGTATTAGTTTTTCTCCATTGCTTCTTCTTGACCTCAATTTTGAGCTCTGTGGCATAGTGATCTGAGAGGGTACTTCTAATGATCCTTACCTTTGTGGTCTTATATAAGTTGGCTTTGTATCCTAATATATGGTCTATTCTGGAGAAGGTTCCATGTGGGCTTGAGAAGAATGTGTATTCTGCTTTCTGGGGGTGGAGGGCTCTATATAAGTCTATTAGCCCTAAATCTTCTAATTTTTCATTCAGAGCTCTTATTTCTTTGCTATTTTTCTGTTTGGTGGATCTGTCCAGTGGTGATAGTGGAGTATTGAGGTCCCCTGCTATTATCACATTTCCCTTCATGTGTTTCTCCAGGTTTGCCAGTAGTTGCCTCACATATTTTGCTGGCTCTACATTAGGTGCATAGATATTGACCAGGGTTAGTGTTTCTTGATCTAATGTTCCCCTGATCAGTAAGTAGTGACCCTCTTTGTCTCTGATCACTTTCTTGAGGTTGAATGCAATTTGGTCTGATATAAGAATTGCTGTCCCTGCTCTTTTTTGTTTTCCATTGGCCTGAATAATTACTTTCCATCCTTTTATTCTAAGCCTGTGCTTATCCTGCATCTGTAGGTGTGTTTCTTGCAGACAGCAGAAGTCCGGTTTATTTTTCCTAATCCAGTTCTCTACTATGTGTCTTTTAATTGGAGAGTTTAGTTCGTTAACATTTAGGGAGATTATTGAGAGAGAGGATTGTTGTGTAGTTGTGTTGTGTAGGGTGGTTTTTGTTACAATCGGGGGTTTGGATTGTGTAATTCGTCTTTGAGTAAGTCGTTTAGGATCGGTTTTGTTTGCACAAATAGTTCAAATTCGTTCTTGTTTGAGAATGTTTTTAGTCTATCCTCCCATATGAATGTAAGTTTTGCTGGGTATTGGACCCTAGGTTGGAAATTTCTTTCATTCAGTCGTTTAAATATGTCATTCCATTGTCTTCTTGCTTGAATTATTTCAAATGGGAGATCTGGTTTGATTCTTATGTCCCTACCTTGGTACTTGAGGTTTCTTTTCTTCCTTATTGCTTTAGGGAGTTCTTCTTTCTCTTTGTTTTTTGCCAATTGGATTACCATGTGTCTTGGTGTTTGTTTATTGGGGTCTATCTTATTGGGAACTCTTTTTATTTCCTGTATTGGCATTGCAGTATCCTTCCAGAGGGTGGGGAAGTTCTCCGCTATTATCTCTCTGACTACTTGTTCTTCCCCTTTCCCTACTTCCTCCCCTTCTGGTATACCCACAATTCTTAGGTTGTTTCTTTTGTCCTTGTTCATTAGATACTGGACCTTTCCTTCCAGTGCTTTGCCTTTTATTTCTTTGTTGGTTTCTTGATCATTTTTTGTTTGCAGTTTTCCTTCGAGTTCTTCAATGTGTTTCTCCAATTCTGTGTTTCTGCTTGTAAGGCTTGTTACTTTGTCTGTTAATTCCTTCACTTCTTTTTGTATGGAATCTCTCATGTTCTTTAACATTTCTTCTTTAATTTGGCTGATTTGTTCATCCATAGATTTCTTATACTCGATAGCTAGGGTTTCTCTCATTCCTTTTATTAATTCTTGCATTTCCTTCCTCATGGCTGCTTTTAGGTCTTCATCGCGTGTATCTGTGCGTTTTGGTGGACTTGGAAGCTTGCAAGAGTTTGTCACCATATCTCCAGATATTAGTGATCTCCTTGATTTACACATACTTCTTTGTATTTAATGGTGTGTTTTAGAGTGCTGTGCTTCTAATTTTCACCTGTTTTGATCCCCTGTGGTGTGGGAGTTGGTTCCCTCCCTGAGGGTGGTTCTAGAGGGACTTTTGGGTGAACTCGCTGAGGTTTTGATCCTCCTGTACTCTTTATGTGGCCTGGTTAGTTGTTTTCCCCTTTTGTTGGCAGCTAGTACTGGCCCTTTCCTGACCACAGTGGTGGGGGGCACTGTTTCTCCTCTCCTTTTTCTCCTCTCCTCTACTACTTGGAAGTCAGTCTTCCTCTTAATTTCTGTCAGCAGGTGTAGTTCCGCTTCTGGCCACACTGGTTGCGGGCGCTGTTGAGCCTGACTCTCTGTTCCCTCCCTTATCTGGGGGTCAATGAAGCTCTGCTCCTCCGAGTTACCGCGGAAGAAATTCCCCCAGTCAAGCCCTCCCGGTAGCTGCTCTCAGCCCTAGGGGGGGTCTCCGGTCCACTCTGGGGCTCGGGGCTAGGTTGCTCTAGGTTACCTAAAGGTCCAGGGGGCAGGCCCAAGCTCCCCTAGTCTATTCGTCCCACCTGTCCCAGCTGGGCAGGTGACTCCGGCCCACTAGGTACTAGGGAATGTCCTCCCCAGTCTACGCTCGGGTCAGGTGGGATGAACTCTGGGGCCTGGAAGTTGAGGCAACGGGTGGTGTGGTCTCTGTGCCAACCAGCTGGCCTCTGCAGTCTATGGGGGGGGTCGCGCGCAGGGTGGCTGGCGGCTGCGGGTCGTCCACCTGTGAGCGCCCTAGGAGAGTGCACTCACCCTGGACGCCTGGGGTCCCTACTCCCCGTTGGCGCGGCTGGCCTCTGCAGTCTATGGGGGGGGGGTCGCACGCAGGGTGGCTGGCGGCTGCGGGTCGTCCACGTGTGAGCGCCCTAAAAGAGTGCACTCACCATGGACGCCGGGGGTCCCTACTCCCCGTTGGCGCGGCTGGCCTCTGCAGTCTATGGGGGGGGGGGTCGCGCGCAGGGTGGCTGGCGGCTGCGGGTCGTCCACGTGTGAGCGCCCTAAAAGAGTGCACTCACCATGGACGCTGGGGGTCCCTACTCCCCGTTGGCGCGGCTGGCCTCTGCAGTCTATGGGGGGGGGGTCGCGCGCAGGGTGGCTGGCGGCTGCGGGTCGTCCACGTGTGAGCGCCCTAAAAGAGTGCACTCACCATGGACGCCGGGGGTCCCTACTCCCCTGAGCTACTATTTTCTAAAGTGAAAGAAAGAATAGGAGAGAAAAAGAGAGAGAGAAATGAAATGTCTGACCCAAAGGCCAGCAGAAGAGCAGGTGGGAAGGACACTGAGGACATTGATGGTGGGAAATGTACACTGGTGAAGGATGGTGTACACTGTATGACCGTAACTCTATAACGAACAATTTTGTAATCACTGCTTAAGTAAAGTAATTAATTAAAAACAAATAGCATGAAAAATAGTACTGTTACAAAATAAAACCCATGAGGATTTAGAAAAAGAAAGAAAGCTTGTTAAATAAGACATGTTATAGGATCGCTTCCAGTATGGATTTTCAATAACTCTTGAATAACTCTTGCCAAGTTTAGTGTTTGACACATCATATATGATTCTGGTCTCTTGCTCTTCTTATTTATCTGTCTTTCTTTTTCTTTCTCTTCTTGACCCAGACCTGTTAATGCTATGAACAGAATAACCTTTATTTCTGGGCACAGTTTGAGAGTTCTGTATATCACTCTAAGTGCTTTCTTACTCTTATAAACAGATGTCTGAGATATTCAGGACACTATTCTTTCACAGACATGAGAGATGATCTCAGTGCTTAGCGGAGATAAAAATGAAAGACTGTACTTGATGGTAGCCACCTCAACTAAATTCCAGCTCTGAATTCTAAGTCCTTCCTGTCTTGTGAAACTTCTAGTTGAAGAACACAAATGGAAATGCATATAGCTGAAACCCAAAAATAGCAGTTGAAAGCATGTTTTATCTCAATTAAGGAAAAGAGTTTTAGCAGTACTCCGAAAGCTAGATAAATAGAATAAACAATAAAATCAATACAGGAACCTGTCTTTTTAAAAAATGTTATTGAAACCATTGTGATTTGCAATGTCTTTCATAGTTGAGTTTCAAATATACAATGAATCAGGGCCAATTCGCCCACCAGTGTTGATCTCCCTCCACAATGTTCCCTAAGTGCACCCCTTACCACTTTCCTTCCCCTCCAGCCTGCCAATAAATATAGCAGGCCCACTTTAAGTTTAGATTGTTAACGTTTGGGTCTCTTGATTCCATTGTTGTTGCCTTTGGCTTAAATATTTAGTTCTGTCCATTTTGAACACTGTTAGTGCACCTGAGACTGCTTGGTCCCTGGCCCCATCCTTTCATATTTGTGTTTCTCTTCTCCCACTTAGTTCCTTTTTTCACCCTCATTATACTCTGGGACCAAGGATGTTCAAAATAATTCACATTTAAACCATTGCATTTCTTTATGTAGTTATTCTAAGTACCACATATGACATCATTCTATATGTATCTTTCTTCTGGTTTACTTCATTTAACTATCTTCCAGAAGAGCCTGTCTTTGATAACTGGAACAGCTATCCAATATACTAAAGATATTTTGGAATGGACAGAGTGATAGGACAGCAGGGAGGGTGTTTGCCTTTTATGCAGCTCACAGGGGTTCAATTCCTAATACTGTATATGCTCACTCAGTCCTTCTATGAGTAATTCCTGAAATGCAGACTCAGAAAGCTCTGAGTACAACTGAGAAGGCCCCCAAACAAAACAAAATAAAGAAAAGAAAAGAAATTTTGGGTAGATTGAAGAGGAAGAATTTGGTCCCGGAGAGATAGCACAGAGGTGTTTGCCTTTCAAGCAGCCGATCCAGGACCAAAGGTGGTTGGTTCGAATCCTGGTGTCCCATATGGTCCCCTGTGCCTGCCAGGAGCTATTTCTGAGCAGATAGCCAGGAGTAACCCCTGAGCACTGCTGGGTGTGACCCAAAAACAAAAACAAAAAAAAAAAAAAAAAAAGGAAGAATTTAAGAAGAGGATAGATTACTTTGAGCATTGTAGTCAGTAAGTTTTCACTATATGTGTATTATTGAAGTGAAAGAACTAAAAATGACTGACTTACCTTGACAATTAATATTCAGAACTCTAAGGGTAATGAAAGAAGGCTCAGGTACGTAGACCCTGAGGGTTCAGACCCTCAGTAGGTAGTGTAATGATCACGAACAGATCAGAGTGGAACTATTCTTTTAAAGAATCTAGATAAGGAGTTTCAATCAAGTTAATTAGAAATGATTTGGGAAAATTCAGAATTCATCAAATTTCATTGTTAGGGAACAATGGAGGGGGGATTCCTAAAGAAAATATTGGAAAAGCATAATAAGAAAAGAAGTATATGATAGCCAAATCAAAATGAAATAAATCTATCAATGGTCAAGGAAATAAGGATATCTTTTTTTAAGATTTTGAACAATATCCAACAATGCTCAGGGGTTACTCCTGGCTATATACTTAGGAATCATTCCTAGCAGTGCTTGGAGGACCATATGGAATGATGGGGATTGAACCGATGTTGGCTGGATTCAAAGCAAGTGCCCAATCTGCTAAAATATCTCTCCAGTCCCAACTAGTACTTATACTTCTATCAGTAATGCATACAAAACTCTACTGATGTTTATCATTCTAATACCCGATCTTGATATCCTTAGAAGTTTTGACATTTTAAATTCCATTTGCTTTTTGTTTCATGGCCATACCTGGTGTTGCTCTGGGTGCTGGAGATTAAATTTTAGTAGGCAGCATACAAGGCAAATGCCCTACCCATTGTATTAGAGCTCTGGCCCCTACATTTCAAATTACTTTATTCCAAGAGATATATTCCTTGATTTAATTTGTACTTATTTCATCATTATTTCATAGTATCCTTATATGATAAAATTGAGAGAAACATGATTTATAATAGGCAGTATAACTTTTAGGATTGAAGTAATAGTATAGTGAGTAGAGTACTTGCCTTGCATGAGGCTGACTCAGATTCAAACCCTGGCACCATATACGTCCCTGAAAACACCACCCTGTGATCCCATAGCACAAAGCCAGGAGTAAGACCTCAGCACCATCATGTATGGGCCAAAAAAGCAAAAATAGTAAAAACTTTAATAAAACTGGAGACTCAATGCTTCAGATATCAATTGACAGCAGAAAGAAGTATTGGGAATATTATACATTATGTATATTATTTTATATAGTTTATATTATATAACAGACAAAATAAGTTTTACTATTTTATGAATAGAAGTATGGATGGATTACATTAAGCAGAAAAGAAGTTTCAAAAAGATATCTATATGTACTGTATGATATGATATACTGTCTATTTATCAGCAAACAATTTCTAGGCCTCAATATATATGCTAGAATTGAGTTTTGGGTGATTTGTTTGTTTGTCTTTTTGGTTTTTGGATTACACCTGGCAGTGCTCAGGGGTTACTCCTGGATTTTTTGTTTGTTTTTAAATGATAAACAGATACTGAGGAAGGGAATGGAGAAGATAAGAAAAAGAGAGAGAGAGTGAGAGGAGGGAGAAAGAAAGAGAGAGAGGAGAAGAAGAGCATGGACTTCTCCAGAGGTGAAGAGAGCCCTGGTGCACGTCCTAGAGTGCAAGCATAAAAATATACTTTCCATGAGGAGAGATATAGGCAACATGTGCTCATGAACCATGTATTCAGGGCACACATGTGCCAAGTTCAGTTTTTATTATTATTATTATTATTATTATTATTAAAGCAAGGAAATGAGAATCAGAAAGTTCAGGATTGAGGTTATCCCAGAAGGGGCAGGAAGAAGCTTGGGTAAATGGAAAAAACATGCAGAAATGAATTATTGACTATATTATCATTCTTGTCTGGTAGAAGGTTCATAAACATTCATTTTGCAAAAATATAATTCAAGAGAATAAATAAAACAATAAATAAAACAATAGTGGCATCGTATAACTGACAGTTTCATAGACCAAAGATGACAAATGTTTCAATTCTGAATGCCTGATTCAAGAAAAACAAAATAAAGCATTTATTGAATTCCTAGTTAGAAATGGTCTTATGGTCTAGATTTATTCTTCAGTAATAAACAACTATAAACTCTTGATGAGTTTTATCTATAAAGGTTTGTTTTATTTCTACATTGCATGCCAACTATGGTTAAGAGAGTTTTGCTTAAGGATTATGGATGACAGAGCAACCTAGACCTTAAATATTGTTGATTATTATGTGGTGTCACTCTAAAACATTCAAAATGTCTAGTTTCTTTTCTGGCAACTGTACACAATTATATATTTTTCTTTTATTCTAGTTATGAATGCAGTGAAATTTTCTTTCACAGATCCTTCTCTCCTAACAAATGAATCCATTCACATGCATTTCACTGTCAATTTCTAGTTACCTAATGCTGACTATTAATTATTATTTTATTACTCATTTCACAAATATTCACACAAATCTCTCTTAAAAATTGAATTACAAACCCCATAAAATTATAATGGCATGATCTAGTATTGCTTAATATACATAAATGTTATTCATTGTTATGTGCCATTTTTAAATTATGCTTCAAGTGAAAAACATTGATCTTTGTTACAAATGGATTTATGCACTCCCCTACTTTCTTTCAGGTTGAAAGAAAGTTACTTAAAAGTTGCTTTTAAGTTGAAGAAATTTAACTCACATTAAAAATAAAAACATTGGGCCCGGAGAGATAGCACAGCGGTGTTTGCCTTGCAAGCAGCCGATCCAGGACCAAAGGTGGTTGGTTCGAATCCCGGTGTCCCATAGGGTCCCCCGTGCCTGCCAGGAGCTATTTCTGAGCAGATAGCCAGGAGTAACCCCTGAGCACCGCCGGGTGTGGCCCAAAAACCAAAAAAAAAATAAAAACATTTAGAAAGAGTTTAGCCTAAAATTGGGAAAACAAAATAGAAAAAGGAAAAATATTCTTGCAAATTTATTTGAAATTAAGTCTATCATCCTTTCCCATTTTTCTTCTCAAAGTTGCAACTGTGATCTATTGATAAAGGCAAAGAAATCTTCAATTTTTTTTGCAGAGACTAGTAGTGTTACCATAACAGGTAAGGTGAGAGAGGGGGAGGGGAGAGAGAGAGAGAAGGAAAGAAGGAAGGAAGGAAAGGAGGAAGGAAGAAAAAAGAAAGCAAGAAAGGGAGGAAGGAAGAAAGGGACGAAGGAAGGAGGGAAGGAAGGAAGGAAGGAAGGAAGGAAGGAAGGAAGGAAGGAAGGAAGGAAGGGAGGGAGGGAGGGAGGGAGGAAGGAAGGGAGGGAAGAAAGGGAGGAAGGAAGGGAGGGAGGAAAGGAAGGAAGGGAGGGAGGAAAGAAGAAAGGAAGGAAGGAAGGAAGGAAAGAAGGAAGGAAATAAGAGAAAGAAAGAAAGAAAAAGAAAGAAAGAAAGAAAGAAAGAAAGAAAGAAAGAAAGAAAGAAAGAAAGAAAGAAAGAAAGAAAGAAAGAAAGAAAGAAAGAAAGAAAGAAAGAAAGAAAGAAAGAAGTGAAGGAAGGAAGGAAGGAAGGGAGGAAGAAAGAAAGGAAGGAAGGAAGAAAAGAAGGAAGAAAGGGAGGAAGAAAAAAGGGAGGAAGAAAGGAAAGAAGGGAGGAAGGGAGGAAGGAAGGAAAGAAGGAAGAAAAAAGGGAGGAAGGAAGGATGTTAAAGGAAAAGAAAAGAATTCTTACATAACCTAAAAATAATGTTCCTTCAAAATGGAGTTTCAATTTGTGATGAGAGGATCAAAATACATACCTTCCATGTCCTTCTTCCTGGCCAATGAAAATGTCAGGGGAAAGACCCCAATAATTTTGCTTTGTCCAATTTCCCCACTTGACCTAATTTTCAATCCCCTGAGTTCTCTTTTGCAATTTTCCCATGTGAAAAGTTATTTATCTTCCTTAGCAATAAACTCAATTTATTTGGGAAGAATATCTCTCAAGTTCTGTTGATAGTTTATTCCAGTGCTGAATTACTACTGTAATCACAAAATTCCTAAAATATCTTACATTTCCCATGCAGCTGCAATCACCTCGCACTCTGCTAGAAATCCTTCCATGACCTGTAACCTTTGACTAAATGCCTAAAGTTCTTAATATGGAGATTAAGCAAGCTCCAGCTTATGGTTGCCTTTCCAGTTCACCTTGGACCCCTTTCCTATTCTCATTTTAGCCCTTTATTCTCAAGGCTCTTCTATTCTATTTCCTCCTACTGGAACTAATTCTCTCTTTTTTTTATTTTAGGCACTGTGATCTACAATATTGATAATGGCAGGGTTTTGTGCATAAGATATTAGAATACCAAGCCCTTCACCAAAGTGATAGCTTTTATTCACTATTTTTCTGTGTCACCAGTCCTACTCCAATCTACCGTCATCCCCCAGTACCATGATATGCTTCCTCCTAAAGACCAGTTCTCAGTTTCTGTTGCCTTGGGCATTTGTTGTTTTTTCACTATGTTTCTTTATATCCTACATATGAGATCGTTCTGTATCTATTCCTCTTTTATTGCTTAATTTCACTGAGCATAATATTCTCACAGTTTGTGGAATATCTTTTTTTTCCTGATCATTCTTTCTTTTATGGTGCGAAAGCTTCTTAGTTTGATGTAGTCCTATTTGTTTATTTCTCTTTCCATATTAGCTTGACCAATCACTAAAGATGATGACCAATCATTGAAGATACCTCTAGATTCAATTTCATTGTTTTAATTATATTTTACATAGTATAATTTTTGGATTCAGGTATTATTTCAAGGTTTTTAATATATTTTATTTTACTTTTCATAAATATTTTTTTCTAATTTTATTGTGACCAATCTGAATTACAAGTCTTTCACAATTATATTTAAGGTACATAGTGACAGTGAATTAGGACCATTCCCACCACCAGTGTTGTCCTCCCACCACCCCTGTTCTCAGCATGCATCCCACACCTCCGTCTTTTGCCTCCTGGACTGACAGTATAACAGGTCCTTTTTGTATACAACTTGTAGATTGATTCTGTTGTCATTGACTTTGGGTTTGGTATTTAGGTGTGATCATTTTTATTTCTACTCAGTGTTCATGCTACTATTTGCTCCTGGTGCCATACACTTTTTAATGTGTTGTCCTCAATTCTTTAATATATTTGTATTTAACTTTTGTACATTGTGTTAGCTAGGAGTATAAATTATTATTTTAGTCCTGGCTCTGTGCTCAGAAATAACTCTTGTCAGGTTTGAGGAAATTGTACAGATGTGAGGAATCAAACTCAGGTTGGCAGTGTAAATGGCAAATGCCCTTCCTCCTGTGCTATCATTCAGGCCCTGGTTGTATCCAAGTTTTGGTAATAATGAATAAAACAATGGATAATAAAATAATGAATAAACATTTATGTGTGCAAATTTTGGTGTGAACATAAGTTTATATTTTGTTTGAGAATTATTAAGGAGTGTCAAATGCTATATGGAACTGAAAAATTATTTCTAAAATGCAATCTAAAATTTGCATTTCTAGTCAATGAGTGAGACACTCAATGAGTGTTGTTGAACATTTTCCAAGCTGGCTTCTGATATTTTTAGTGTTCCAAGTGTTTCACATACATAACTTTATAATAAGTATGTAATGACATTACATCATTGATGCATTTATGTGTGTGTATTTGTGTGTGAGAGGTAGGAGAGTTAAATTAAATTCATTTAATTTTTATGTTTTTTTTTTATTGCCGTATCCCAGACAGTATCTAGTATAAGATAGTAGTAAAGTCATGATCACTTTTGCCAAAGATAATTGGGAAAGGTATTCTTGTGGAAGAGAATGCTTCAGCATGTATTATTTGTGAAGTGTTTGAGATCTATGGGAAAGCAATTTGAAGGGCAGAAGAATTGGGTAGCTTTTGATAAGCATGATAGTAGTGTTTAGGAACTAGATAATGAAAGTCTAGGGATTAATTTGCAATTAAAGGTTAAGAGTATAAGACAAAGGGCTCTTTTGGTTGTATATACAAAAATTCTCATTTCCTGCATACAGCATGAGAACTGAGAAACCAAGGACTAATATTTAAAATGTTGAGAGTAGCAGAACTCGAAATCATCTCACAAGTGGCCAGTCATTATTGACAGGACCCATACTTTAGTTGGGAAAAAAGGAACCCTAACAAATTATATGGGAACATCTGCATTGTTATGTGCAAAATACTGAATATTTCCATCTCTCTGTACTAGACAATGTCTAGTGGTTTTCTCATGTTTGAAGATTATGTAGAATCTTCTTCATACAGAACAAAATATGTTCCTCTAACAATATTCTTCCTTTTCTAGTCACCAGGCCACTACTGAGGATAAATTGCAACCCAGTCTTAATAAGGATTAAGAATAATTAAGACTAATAAGTCTTAATAAGTGGTGTCTCTTACAAAGGCTATGTTTTATATTTATATAATAATTTTATATTTATATAAATATATATAATTTATGTATAATCATATATAATAATTTATATACTGTTTTATATTTTGAGAACCTGTAAATAAGATATTTGAGTCAGTACTAAGAACACCAGATCATTTATACTATTACAACAGAACCTTTCTTGCTACTCAGATCTATGGATGAAGCACAGCTGGAGTTTGCTATAAGGTTCAGTTACCTATATACTTGATGTCAAGCAGCAATCTAGCAGGGATATTTACATTTGGTTATCAGAATCAATAAGGATTTCTGTTATATAATGGGGATAGGGAAAACAATATTTATTGTATACTAATTCTGATAGGGGTCTTCTCATACTCTCTTGTTGGATGATAAATTAATTTGAGATTATCAGAACTAGATGACCATGGGTGAGATTCTAAACAGATGAATAAATATGTGATTAATGGCACCAAGTGAGCTACCAAGACTTCAGTAACACACCAAGAGGTAAGATATACTCAACGATGATTCAAGAGAAATAGATGATGATTATGCATTGTGATTCTGAAACTATCTTCAGTGTCCAAGAATTTAGTGAAACTTCCTCTTCTAAGTTTCCTTTAGAAGAATCTCACAACCCATCCTGAAATCCTAGATAAAATGCTTCCCGAATTTACAATAGTGGATCTAAGGAGAATTAGTCTCTAGTGCTTAGATTTCCTCTTTAGTGCCAACAGATTGTTTTCCACATGTCTCAAAAGTGCTCTTTGTAGATACACTCAGCTTCCCATTCATTGCAGGATATGCCTTAACTAAAGATTTTCCTTGCTCAAGATCAAGTATCTCTTTTCTGCAGCAGCCTAAGATGAAGATAAAAACAAAGCATCATCAAAGAAGACTTTATGTGTGTATGTGTGTGTGTGTGATTACTGTAGCCTCAAAACATACACAAAACAAAGCCATGCTAGCACTATGCAGAGGATGTTAAACAATACACATCTAATTATTTTAACTAGAAATTATGAAGAAATAAATACCTAAAATCTTTAAGATTAATACCAAAATGAGATGACTGGTTTGGCAGGGAATGTTCTAGACTAGGAGCTAGCTTTAGGGAAGGGGTAGGTTGAGGATAATGAATATAATGATTCTGCCAACCAACAGTATTCAACTCCCCTCCCTTCTGAAACCTTTGGTATAGTCTATAAATTAGAATGTTTTTATTTAATTAGAGAACTGTGGTTTAAAATGTTACTGATAGTTGAATTTTAGGTATATAATATTTCAATACCAATCTCAACACTAGTGCCAACTTCCATCACCGGTGTTCCCATACTATCATCCCTCAACCCTCAGATTCCTTCCTCCACCCCTTGCTTGCGACCGTGGCAGGTACATTTAAATTATAATTTTTTAATATCAGTTTTTAGATCACTCTTATTTTTCCACAGATGTATATAAGCTTTCCTATTTTCTACAACACCTTACATGGTACTAAGGATCTGGAAGGTACACATTTGATATTCAGCTAACACCTGATACAACTACTTGTATAGTTTACAGCCCCAAATTGCCACCTGTGGTGGCTAGTGAGTTTCCCTTTTATTTGGTGGCATATATTATATGAAAGAAAACTGAAAAAGAATGCCACAGACAAGGGGAGGGAGAATTAGCATGATGATCCCAAAGAGGTTTTGGCTTTTCTCATTCTCCAGGTTTGAACTTTTTTTTATAAGGAATACAATATTTCCTTGTTCTCTTTCTAGATACAGAGTGAGTCAGCATAAATATTTTTTTAGTAGAAATGTCTCCCATATTCTTAGAATCATGAGATCTTGACAGAATACAAACAACTAAAGATGAAAAGAAAGAGAAGCCTTCTTCCTCTATTTTTATTTTTTATTTTTATTTTTGTCCTCCACTTCACAATATAGACCAGGCAAAGGGCCTGTATTGAGGTGTATATTTACTGTACCTCCTCTTTCTATCCAGTCAGTGTAAAGAACACAGCCTGTGGTAAGAATTGACAGGTCTTTTCTTTTCTTTTTTGATTTTTTTATCAAAATTTAATAAAAAATTTTAATTATATATATATATATATATATATAATCCTTCACCAGTGCAACATTCCTATGACCAATATCCCAAGTGTCTTTTCTCCCACCCCATATTTTTATTTTGAAGGGAATTCAGCTTATAATGTTTGATGGTAGTGTTATTTTTTAAATTCCTGGTTAAACAAATAAAAAATCTGGGGAGCATAAATCCAGAATCCTTTGTGTTTTCTGCCTTTAAGCTTCTCAATTATGATCTACTAAAAGTTTGCATCAAAGACTACTATATTAAAACATTTTCTTTTTTATTTATTTTTTTTTTTTTTGGTTCCACATTTTTGGAGGGGGTCACAATGGGCAGCGCTCAGGGGACACTCCTGGATCCACGCTCAGAAATCTCTCCTGGCAGGCTCGGGGGACCCTATGAGATGTTGGGATTCGAAACAACGACCTTCTGCACGCAAGGCAAATGCCTTACCTCCATGCCATCTCTCCTGCCCCTTTTGTTTCACTTTTTTTTTTTTGGACCACACTCAGGGGTTACTCCAGGCTACCTGCTTAGAAATAGCTCCTGGCGGCCTGTCTGCCTGTGTTTCTGAATACCTGAAGGTCTCCTCAGAGGCCTAGGGAGCGCATCCCCCAAAAAACTGCATTTTGAAACTGCCCAGTGAGTAAATTATGGCTGTGGTGGTCGCTGTCCAATAAGCTGAACTCTCTGGCTTGCAGAGGCCTGACTGTGGGGGTTGCCAGGTGGAATGCTGATTGCCCTACCTGCAGAGTCTCCACCCTGCTGTGCTTCTTCTGAGGAAACTGAGGACCTGAAGGGAGCACTGTCCTGTGCTTCTCTGTCTTTCCTGAATTCTTGAAGCTTTCCTCAGAGCCCTGGGAAGCGAACCCCCAAAAACTGTCACCTAGAGGCCATAGAAGAGTGCGCAGCCGTGAAGCGAAGCTTCGCTTCACGGCTGCGCACTCTTTCTAACCAATAAACCCCACCACAAAATGCAGGAAAAAACACACTACTAGCGTGACAATGGGGAAAACTCGCAGGCAAACACCATGCACAGAGAATGAAGACGATAGTTTGGATGACCTAAAAAATTCCAACCACCTGATTAACCTCTCGATAAGGAACTTAAAATAGAAATATGGAAGATGTTTGTAGAACTCAAAGAAAGCATAGATCGATCTGAACAGAACACAAAGACAAATCAAAAAAATCCAAACTGAAAGAGCAAATCTGAAAATCATGGTAGCTCAACTGAAAACCTCAGTGGATGGTCTCGACAGCAGGGTAACAGCAGCTGAGGAGAGAATAGGAGTACTGGAAGATGAGATACAGAAAAATTCAACACAGCAGAAGAAATTGGAAAAGAACCTTAGGACAAACTATCAGGCAATGGAAAAAGTACTCAAGGAATGCGAACAGATGAAGTCTTTCAGAAACTCAATAAAAACAACATAAGAATCATTGGAGTCTAAGAGGCCCAGGTAGGAGATCTCCAGGAAGTATCAACTGTCAAAGACATCATCAAAGAGATACTCCCAGAGTTAAAGACTACATGCAATCAAATCCTGCATGCCCGAAGAGTACCAGCTAAAAGAGGCCCAAAGAAAAACACCCCAAGACACATCCTCATTACAATGACAAATCCCATAGATAAGAGATAGGATACTGAACGCAGCAAGATCAAAAAGGAAAATTACATTCAAAGGAGCATCCCTAAGACTTACAGCGGACATGTCACAAGAAACTCTCAAGGCCAGAAGACAGGGGTGGGATATTGTGACAAGACTGAATGAAATGAATGCCTCACTGAGAATACTGCACCTAACCCGACTCACGTTCAGGTTTTGAAGGAAGGATACATAGCTCCATGGATAAACAATAGCTCAGAAACTTCACAGATGAAAAAAACAGCCTTAAAGGAAAAACTGACAGGTCTACTTTAAGACAAGAGAGATCAACAAATACAGCAAACTTATCTACAAAGATGACATTAAATCCTATGACAATCATCTTTCTCAATGTCAATGGACTAAATTCACCAATTAAAAGACACAGAGTGGCTAAATGGGTCAAAAAGATGAATCCAACCTTCTGCTGCCTACAAGAAACACATCTGAATAGTCAGAACAAACATAGGCTCAAAACCAAAGGCTGGAGGAAAATCATCCAAGCAAACAACACCCTCAAAAAAACTGGGGTGGCCATATTAATATATGATGACACCAACTTTATACTCAGAAAAGTGGTAAGGGACAAAGATGGACACTATGTACTAATCAAGGGATATGTGCAACAGGAAGAAATCAGACTATTAAACATATATGTACCCAATGAGAGACCAGCAAACTATCTAATACAATTACTGTCAAATCAGAAAGAAGAAATCAATAATAACACAATAATTGTGGAAGACTTTAACACGGCTCTATCAACACTTGATAGGTCAACCAGACTGAAACCCAACAAAAACATACTAGCCCTGAAAAGAGTAATGGAAGAAAAAGAACTAGTAGATATATATATATATATATATATATATATATATATATATATATATATATATCTACTAGTTCTTTTTATATATATATATATATATATATATATATATATATATATATATATATATGACACTCCATCCCAAAAAACCTGGATACACATTCTTCTCCAATGTACATGGGCCATTCTCCAGGATAGACTACATGCTGATACATAAAACATATCTCCATAAAATCAAGAGGATAGAAATCTTGCAGGCTACCTTTGCTGACCACAAGGCTCTGAAATTAGATGTGAACTACAAAGCCACACAGAAGAAAAACTTTAACAATTGGAAATTAAACAACCTGCTACTGAACAACCAGTGGGTCCGAGATGAAATCAAAAAGGAAATAAAACTTTTCTGGAAACAAATGATAATGAAGACAAAAATTGCCGGAATCTATGGGACACAGCAAAAGTGGTCCTGAGAGGAAAATTTATAGCTCTATAAGCACACATCAGAAAGATAGAAGGGACATACCTGAATAACTTAATGATGCAGCTCAAAAAATTAGAAAATGACCAACAAAAGGAACAAAAATACGGAGACAGAAGGAAATAACAAAGCCAAAAGCAGAACTCAAGGAAGTGGAAAACCAAAAAACAATCTAAAAGATCAACGAAAGCAGAAGTTGATTCTTTGAAAAAAATAAACAAGATTGATAGACCATTGGCAAAACTCACAAAGAAAGAGAGAGGAAAATCTGATAACTTGTATTAGAAATGAAAAGGGGAGATCACGACAGATATTGCAGAGATCCAAAGGGTAATCAGAGACTTCTTTGAGAAATTTTATGCTACTAAACATGAGAACCTAGAAGAAATGGAAAAATTCTTGGACACTTATAACCTTCCACATTTAAGTAAGGAGGATGTAGCATATTTAAACACCCCCATCACTACTGAGGAAATAAAAACTTTAATCAAACATCTGCCCAAAAAGAAAAGCCCAGGCCCAGATGGATTTCCTAATGATTTTTTTCAAATCTTTCAAGAGGAGCTACTACCAACCCTAGCCAGGCTCATCCATGAAATTGAGAAAACGGGAACACTTCCAAACAGCTTTTATGAAGCCAACATCACCTTGATACTAAAACCAGACAGAGATGCTGCCAAGAAAGAAAATTACAGACCATGAATGTCTGTATGAATGCTGATGCAAAAATCTTCAACAAAATCCTGGCAAATAGGATCCAATGCATCATCAAGAAATCATACACGGGGGCCGGGCGGTGGCGCTAAATGTAAGGTGCCTGCCTTGCCTGCGCTAGCCTTGGACGGACCGCGGTTCGATCCCCCGGTGTCCCATATGGTCCCCCAAGCCAGGAGCAACTTCTGAGCACATAGCCAGGAGTAACCCCTGAGCATTACTGGGTGTGGCCCAAAAACCAAAAATAAATAAATAAATAAATAAATAATAAAAAAAAAAGAAATCATACACTATGACCAAGTAGGTTTCATCCCAGGAATGCAAGGATGGTTTAACGTCCATAAATCTATCAACATCATACAGAACATCAACAAGAAGAAAAATAAAAATCACATGATCATATCAATAGATGCAGAGAAAGCATTTGATAAGGTCCAACACCCATTCTTGATCAAAACTCTCAGCAAGATGGGAATGGAAGGAACCTTTCTCAATGTAGTTGAAGCCAGCTACCACAAGCCAATGGCAAATATTATCCTCAATGGAGAAAAACTAAAAGCCTTTCCTTTAAATTCTGGTACAAGACAGGGCTGTCCGCTCTCACCACTCCTCTTCAACATAGTACTGGAAGTTCTTGCTATAGCAATCAGGCAAGAAAAAGATATCAAAGGAATCCAGATAAAAAAGGAAGAAGTCAAGCTCTCATTGTTTGCAAATGACATGCTACTGTACATAGAAAACCCTAAAGACTCTACTAAAAAGCTTCTAGAAACAATAGACTCATATATCAAGATGACAGGCTACAAAATTAACACACAAAAATCAATGGCCTTTTTATACACCAATAATAAAAGGGAAGAGAAGGAAGTCAAGAAGGCAATCCCATTCACATTAGTGCCACACAAACTCAAATATCTTGGAGTCAACTTGACCAAAGACGTGAAGGACCTTTACAAAGAAAACTATAAAGCCCTGCTCTGAGAAATAAGAGAGGACACACGGAAATGGAAACACATACACTGCTCATGGATTGGCAGGATTAACATCATTAAAATGGCAATAATCCTCAAAGCATTGTACAGATTTAATGTGATCCCCTTAAAAATACCCATGACATTCTTCAAAGAAGTGGATCAAACACTTATGAAGTTCATCTGGAACAACAAACACCCTCGAATAGCTAAAGCAGTCCTAGAAAAACAGAAAATGGGAGGCATTACTTTCCCAACTTTAAACTGTACTACAAAGCAATAGTTATCAAAACAGCATGGTATTGGAATAAAGACAGACCCTCAGATCAGTGGAATAGGCTTGAGTTCTCAGACATTGTCCCCCAGGCATACAATTACCTAATTTTTGACAAAGGATCAAGAAATCCTAAGTGGAGCAGGGAAAACCTCTTCAACAAGTGGTGCTGGCAGAACTGGTTAGCCACTTGCAAAAAAGTGAACATAGACCCCCATTTAACATCATGTACGAAAGTAAAATCCAAATGGATTAAAGACCTTGATATCAGACCTGATACCATAAGGTATATAGAACAATACGTCGGTAAAACACTCCATGATATTGAGACTAAAGGCATCTTCAAGGAGGAAACTGCACTTTCCAAACAAGTGGAAGCAGATATCAACAGATGGAAATACATTAAACTGAGAAGCTTCTGCACCTCAAAAGAAATAGTGACCAGGATACAAGAGTCACCCACTGAGTGGGAGAAACTATTCACCCAACACCCATCAGATAAGGGGCTAATATCCAAAATATATAGGGCAGTGACAGAACTTTACAAGGAAAAAACATCTAATCCCATTCAAAAATGGGGAGAAGAAATGAACAGATGCTTTGATAAAAAAGAAATACAAATGGCCAAAAGGCACATGAAAAAATGCTCCTTGTCACTAATCATCAGGGAGATGCAAATCAAAACAATGATGAGATACCACCTCACACCACAGAGATTGGCACACATCACAAAGCATGAGAACAATTAGTGCTGGCGGGGATGTGGAGAGAAAGGAACTTTTATCCACTGCTGGTAAGAATGCCATCTAGACCTACCGCTATGGAAAGCAATATGGAGATTCCTCCAAAATCTGGAAATTGAGCTCCCATTAGACCCAGCTATTCCACTCTTAGGGATATACCCTAAGAACACAAGAATACAATACAAAACCCCCTTTCTCCCACTATAATTTTTGCAGCACCATTCACAATAGCCAGGCTCTGGAAACAACCAAGATGCCCTTCAACAGACGAATGGCTAAAGAAACTGTGGTACATATACACAATGGAATATTATGCAGCCGTCAGGAGAAGTCATGAAATTTTCCTATACATGGATGTACATGGAATTTATCATGCTGAGTGAAATAAGTCAGAGGGAGAAAGAGAGATGCAGAATAGTCTCACTCATCTATGGGTTTTAAGAAAAATAAGAGTCATTTTTGCAACAATCCTCAGAGACAATGAGAGGAGGGCTGGAACTTCCATCTCACTTCATGAAGCTCACCACAAAGAGTGGTGAGTGCAGTTATAGAAATAATTACACTAAGAACTACCACAATCATGTGAATGAATGAGAGAACTGGAAAGTGTGTCTGGAGTACAGGTGGGGGTGGGGTGGGATGGAGGGAGATTTGGGACATTGGTGTTGGGAATGTTGCACTGGTGAAGGGGGTGTTCTTTACATGACTGAAACCTAATCACAATCATATATGTAACCAAGATGTTTAAATAAAGGGAAAAATTAAAAAAAAAAAAAGAAATAGCTCCTGGAAGGCACGGAGGGGAGGGGCACCATATGGGATGCCAGGCTTTGAACCAACCACCTTAGGTCCTGCTTTCAATGCAAAAACCACTGTGCTATCTCTCCAGCCCCTTGTTCCACATTTTAAGGCTTTTCTTCCCTAAGAGTTATTTCCTTGCATTTTACTAGTCTGGATACTGTAAGATACATTAAAATAAAGTTGGTATGACTATGCCTGCATTGCTACATTTGCCAGCAATAGAAAAAAGAAAAGCACATGATTGATTAAATAAAATGCATCTGTTTAAGGAAAGAGCAATAACATCAACTTTTCTTTCTTTTGGTATATGGAGCCAAACCTGAAAGTGCTCAGGGCTTACTTCTGGGTTGAACCCAGGAATTGAACCCAGGCCTGCTGTGTGCAAGGCAAGCAATTTACCCACTGTAATACATCTCTGGCTCATGAATATATCTTCGATTAACCCAAAAAACAACATTTTGGACTTTTAAAGATAAAAATCTTTGTTTATCTTTAGTTTTTTGGTAGTGAGGGAAGCCTTCTTAAGCAGTGTTTTGGGAGAACCATTAAAATAAACTACATGCAGGCATGCACCTTAACACCTATATTATTTCCCTGTTTTCATTTGGTTATGCTGTGCATGCTCCAGAAAGATGATGTATTCCTACAATCAATTTTACTGTGATAGTAAACATTCTGAGTGCTTTCATAATTGTACCAATCACTCCCTACAGAAATTTGATTAATTGTTTGATTAATCTCTTCTTGGCTTAATTTTTTAACTGATCGAACTAAACAAACGAGGTTATAGATTTGTGAGAATTAGTGAAAAACAAAGCATCAGCATAGATAGTAATATAAAGAGGCAGCTAACACTTAGGAAGTATTAGCTTCTTATTTTCTACTCCCCTTTTTTAAAAATTTCTTTTTAATTACTTTATTTAAATATCATGGTTACAAAATTGTTCAAGATTGAGTTCAATCATATAATGTACACACACCAGTCTTCACCAGCACACATTTCCTGCCACCAGTGTCCCCAGTTTCCCTCCCACCCCCTCCCAGCATGCCTTGGGAAGACATTTTACTTCTTTCTCTTTTTGTTCCTTTTTCTCCCCTTATAGACATTGTGGGTTACACTATTGTTAATGAAGAGGTACCATACTTATCACTTTATCTCCTAAGCATCCAATTCTTGACCAGAGTGTTAGTTTCCACTATCATTGTCATAATGTTCCCTTCTCTGTCCTAACTACATTGCTCCAGTATTTGTGGCAAGCTACCTATCATGGGTTGGTTCTTCTGTTCCTCATCTCTATTGTCTCTGGGTGTTATTACCAAACTATCTTATATTTTTCTTATTTTTCTTTTTTGGGGGATTGGGCACACCTGTTGATGCTCAGGGTTTACTCCTGGCTCTGTGCTCCCGAAATCGCTCCTGACTTGGGGGACCATATGGGATGCTGGGATCGAACCTAGGTCAGTCCTGTATCAGCAGCATGAAAGGCAAATGCCTTACCACTGCGCTATAGCTCTGGCCCTAATATTTTTCTTATATCCCACAAATGAATTTGATTATTCTATGTCTATCTCTCTCCCCCTGACTCATTTGATCAGCATAATACTCTCCACATTTATTCATGTATAAGCAAATTTCATGACTTCATTTTTCCACTCATCTAATCTCAGGCACTTGAGTTGTTTCCAGATTCTGGTTATTGTACACAGTGCTGCTATGAACATAGAAATGCAGAGGACTTTTCTGCATTGTGTTTTTGGGTTCCTAGGGTATATCCCTAGGAATTATTTCTCACTTTTCTTTTTTGGGGGTCCACATCTGGTGGCACTCTGGTTACTCCTGGCTCTTTGCTCAGAATTCTCCCCTGGCAGGCTAGGGGGACCATATGGGAGGCCAGGAATCAAACCTGGGTCTGTCCCGGGTCAGCTGCGTGCAAAGCAAATGCCCTATTGCTGTGCTATATTTCTGGCTCCCATCCACTTTTCTTTTTATAAAGAATTTATCAATAATGGTAACAATGATTTGGCATCCAAGTTGGTTTGGGATCCAAAGTACTATGATTTGAATGCTCCAAAATTAGACATCAGACAATCAATTTTCATAAATCTGGTGACTGGGAAGTCCAAGACCAAGATGCTGACAGGTTTAAATTTAGTTTCTTATCTTCATGCACTATCTTTACATGGGGAAAAGAGGGAGAAAAAAAGATGAGAGAGGTAAGGTAAGAAGAAGAGGAAGAAAACAAAAGATTGAGAGGGTACGAAGGAGGAGCTGGAGGCAGAAGATGAGAAGGAAGAGTAGATATTAGAATTTCTTCCCTTCTTAATAAGAACATAAATCTATTATGGGCTTCTCCTTCCTCTTGACCTTATTCTAACCTTATTGTCTTGCAAAGACCCTACTGCTGAAAAGGGAAGTCATCATTACCCTGCCCCCACCAACCTTGGTGGATGTCCCGCCCTTAAGGAAGTCATCACTACCCCTTCCTTTCTCTTCCCCCTTCTTATGGTATATAAGAACTAACGTAGATCGCCACGTGGTCTTTTGCCTCTGTCCTGTTATGGGCACGCATTTGACCCTGACCGGCCAGAAATAAAGAACATACTGGAGCATTTGCTGGGGCCTCAGTCTCTTCATTTCTCTGCATTGGGCAGCTAGATTAGGATGTCCAGACCTTTCACTGCAATGTCATCAAATTCAGGATTAGGGCTTTCAGATATGAATCTGAGTCACAAATATTTAATCTATTTAACAACACTTGAGTTGTTATGACTTAAAATATATTTATCTGCAGACATTCTTTGATCTTCTTTCTAGCTTCTTGCTTACTAGCAGGTAATATTCTCAAGAGAAAATTTTAAACAAATTATTCAAACATGATTTATATGGAGAAATTCATATTCCTCAAATTTTCCTAGATTTAAAAGAGAGAAGAAGAAAAATAAGTGGAGGTGGGCAGAGGAATACATACACCATAGGGTAAAAACTAATTTTCTGTAAGTGGGGACCCTGTGTCCCTATGGACATGAATGGATAAACATGAACTAGAAAATAGAAGTCAAAATTATGGAATTAAAAAATAAAATATTAGTTCATAAGTGGAATTGCTTATGCAGAGTCATACTAAAACTAAAACTAATTGCAGTTTTAATCTTTTCACAAAATGGAATTGTAAATTAATCAACCTAAAGTAATTTTAATAATAAGGCCCCTTTATCTCTTGTCAGAAATTATGTTTATTCTCTTTTTGTTTACTAATAACATCGGCCCAGACTTTCTGTTTTATTTTACTTTATTGGGGGTGGAGTGGGCCACACCTTGAATTACTCAGAGGGCAATTCATGACTCTGTGTTTAAGAAAGTGCTTGGGGGATCATACACAGTGTTTGACTAAACCCAGGTTTGCCACATGCCAGGGAAATAAGTGTCTCCTTCCTGTACTAACTCTCTAGCCCTCTTAACACTTGTCAATTTGACTTGGAGTGCCAAGATGGAGAAATATATGTTTTTGATCCATACTTCTGCATGACTCAAGGAATTATATGGGGTGTTGAGGGTTGAACCCCAGTGAGCAACATGCAAAACAAGTGCCCTAAACCCTGTGCTATCTCTCCAGCCCCCAAAGATGGAAATATATTTTCTGCTCTTTGACTACCCTTTATGAGGTTGATGGCCCCTGAGACTGAACAAAAGGAGAACATTAAAAGATGTGGATTCAGGAAGGGTTTGGATGTAACAAGAATTTGAGTTTCTCCTTTTTTTTTTTTTTAATTTTATTTTATTGAAGCAATTGGAATCTACAGAGTCCTTCATAGTTGAATTTCAGATATACAGGGCCCTTTCTACCACCAGTGTCACCTCATTCAACCAATGGGCCTAGAGTGTCCTATACCACCACCCTTTGCCCCCATCCTGCCAGTCTAACAGGTCCCTTTAAGTTTAGATTGTTAAAGTTTAGGTCCCTTGATTCTATCATTGTTGACTTTGGCTTGGATATTTAATTCTGTCCTTATGTATTACCCTGCCAGTGCATCTGAGACCACTTGGCCCCTGGCTCCCAGCCTTTCTTTATTCTTTTCCTCTTAGTTTTATAGAAAAACGTGGGACTATGTGGTAAAATAAAATAAAAAAGGTGGGAGCCCCAATTTAAAAGATAAGAGATTAAAACATACAATAAATAATTTAAAAAAGGTGTGCACATGGCAGATTTTTGTTTTGTTTTTGTTTTTGTTTGCATAGGCACAGCAAAATATAGGGAAAATAGAAAAAAAAATACCTTTGGCCTAGAAACTGGGAGATCTTACCCATGAAGCATCCTGGCATAAGACCAATTACAGGTTCCATAAGAATTTGAGTTTCTTTGAAGACAAGAAGATTTATGCAATTCACAGACTGCCTATAAATATGGATGAAGGGCAAGTTGATGACAAAAGTTCAGAGATACAAAAGGGAAAGTCATGCTCCTAAATATTCCACCAGGAGGCAAAATGTGGATGGGATACCTGGTAAATATATTCTCATTTCTTTATGAATTTTTACAGGCTGAATGCTATTCTTAGATATTTTTATCAAGTAGCTATAATGGTTTCACTTTACGCAGATTTTAGTTGTATGAGTATGATAAAAGAGAAAAAAGGGAAAGAAGCTGGTAACAATAGAGCATACTACTAGATAAGTTCTAGGCTGCATAAATTTCACACTATGAAATAAGATTTAAGCAGCTAAAACAATAAAAAAATATTAGAGTTAATAATAGAGTGCTGGAGGCAGAAAAATAAAAATAAATCTAAGTCCAAGTGCATTCTCAAGAAGTGTGAAAAGGTTAAATATTCATGAAAATGTAAAAGAATTTATAATATTGGATCTTTCTCACTTTTCCCAGTTAGCAGATTATATGACTGTTAAGATGGTTATTTGTTTGTCTTTTTAACCTGTGAAAATGAATTTAACTTAGCTCTAGGGGCTGTTATAGAGATTGAGTGAGATGGAGCATGGTACAATTTAGGATTCTTGGTTGCAGGCAACAGTTCAGGCTGAAAAATAAGAATGGACAATCTTCAGAATCTCCACCAAAGTAAAAGAATGACTCTTAAAGACAAGAGTCATTCTTTTTGTTCGTTTTGTTTTAGGGCCACACCTGGTAATATTCAGGGATAACTTCTGGCTCTGAGTTTGTGCTCAGGAGGCCAAATGAGTGCTAGGGATTGAATTTAGGTTGGCTGCATGCAAGTTAAGTACCTTACCTACTGTGCTCTGACTCCAGCCTCGAGACATTCCAAAAGATGACTAAAACTGGATGGAAGATCTAACCACAATGTTACATGAAAACTCCTTTAGTAGAGCAATTGCAAGTAATCAAAGTAGCACAAGAACAAGGTTTTATCAAAAGAGATTTAAACATTTATTTTTATTTATTCATATTTCTCTTTTATCATGGCACCATGATATGCACACTATTAGTAATAGTTTAGTGTATATATCATTTGAAACCATATCCACCACCAAAGTGCCAACTTCCCTCCACCAATGTCTCAGGACCCCTCCTTTTCACATCTCTCTTCTCCAGAGAAGCATAATTCTAGACACAATTTCCAGTTCTGAGAACATTAGCTATTTATTTGTTGTTTTCTTACCATGTTTGAAATAGACTTTTATCTAGGTAAAAGAAAAAAAGGAGGCAGCAGAGGGGATAGGAACCCAAATTAACCCATCAAGGAAAATTTTGCTTTGATGATCATTTTTTATTGTTTGAAAGCAGGGAGAAGTTAATTATTTTTGTGTCACATCTGGAAGTTCTTACGGGATACTTCTGGCTCATTGCTTGAGGACTGATAGAAATTCTCTCTGCATGCAGTCTCAGGTCTGAACTAGAACTTCTAGCATGCAAAGCATGTACTCCAGTTCTTTGAACCACCTTTCTGCCTTATTCATGGATTTTTCAAAAAAAAATTTTTATAACCTCTTCAGAAATGAAGTTCTACCCTTTGTGCTATACATAAGGTTTCTATGTATAAGTTGCATTAGCAACTCTCATGGTGCAGGTAGGTGTTCTGTTTATCATGCTAGTATATTATAATTAGGGTACAATGAGAAAAAGTGGATCATGCACAAGGAAAAAATGAATAATCAGTTGTCTCTGGTGTCTGATTAGATTAGTGGTGAACAACATATTTTAGATTCTCTTCAGTGTGTTAATTATGAAGAACATGATGAAGAACATACTGCATCTTGCCAGTTCCCTATCTCAACAGAACTAGCCCATCTCTCAATGCCAGGACAATGGAAGCTATAGTTATTGCTACAATATCTTATTTGCTTGTTTGTTTTTGTTTTTGAGTCACACCCAGCAGCACTCAGGAGTTTACTCCTGGCTCTATGCTCAGAAATCGCTCCTGGCAGGCTCAGGGGACCATATGGGATGCCGGGATTTGAACCACCAACCTTCTGCATGCAAGGCAAACACCTTACCTTTATACTATCTCTCCACCCCAATTGCTACAGTATCTTAACTTTGCTATCTGGAAATCAGGATCTGGTTGGTTACTAACACTATCTAAAATGGAACTGGTATAGATTTGCCACTTTATTTTCCACTGACTTGCAAGTCAAAGTCTGTAACAATTAATTCTCATAATAAAAGCTATATCATGCAACCTGAGAATAACTGCAAGAGAGCTCAGGTCCATAGTGAAGAAAGGTAGTGAAGAATTTTATCATTATTTTAAGACTGTTGAAGATGGTGGAATTTGCAAACTAGAAATTAAAAGATACATGTTTACTAGATTAAGTTTACAGTCTTTTTTTGGGAACAAGATCTACAGTTTAGAAGAGAAGAGTGTTTAGAGGAGGAAGAAAGGGATGAAAGGGCCAAGTCATAACTGAGGGCTGAGGAAAGGACTGAATATGGAGCAGAGCCTCAGAAAATGACCAACTGAGGAATGCTGAGTTGATTAATGTGGTTGGGATATGCTTAACTTTATTGTTTTCTTTTTTTTTTTCTTTTGTGAGAGGCCAGTGAGTGAACAGGCTTTTAAAGGCAAACAAGCAACCATATGATTTAGTCTACTAAATAATTCAGCTTGCTCCTTAGCAAGCTTTTTAGCCCATTCCACACTTCCACTCTTTAAGCAACTTTGCTGTCAGAAAAACCCCATAAACGGTACTTTATAAATCTTGTTATAGAAAAATTCAGACCTTTTGTTTTATAATTAGCCGCTGGTAAAAACAAGGAAAAGGAAAACAATTCTTCAGGAAAAGAAAGGGAGGGGATGAATCCTGAGACCCATTTTTGGAACATTTTAGTGAAAGCTTACTATATTGTTCTTTTCACTTTTCCTTTTGTTACCATGTAAAGATGCGACCAAGAGATTTCATAAACTGGTCTGGCCCTACAGTGAGTGGAGAAATCAATCATAACACCCCTGGTATGACTGAGTTTTTCTTTTCCATTATTATTTTTTTTAGATGTTTTTAACTCTTAAAAAGTGAGTTGCCAGTGAATATTTATGACTCAGCAGAATCCTACTTTAAGATTTGGAGCCAAAGAAAAGTTTTTGTTGCTGGTATTGCTATTGTACCTTCAGACCTAGGCACAAAGCAGATATTTGACACATGCCTAGAGTAAATGACAAACAAACAAACAAACAGTGTGACCACTGCAATTCACTCCCAGCACATGTCAAACTGGTCATTCTTCCTAAGTTTGCCTTATCTAGTGCCTTGGAGAATGAGGAGTCCAGGAGTTCAGCTCGTTTTCAGAGCTACATGGTTGGAATATTATTAAATCGACAAAGAGAAACTTTAAATGTGTGTGCACAGAGGTTCCTACATGGAATAATGGAAATTCTCATCAGGTCACTTCCACTTATTTAGGTTATAGTGAGTCTCTAGAAAGAGAACAATACACTTAGGAAAGAAAAAAAAAATAAAAACCAATGCCTGAGAGATTGTGTGAAGTTAAGACACTAGCTTTACTTCTGGCCAACTTGTGCTCTATCCCAGCTATGCTGGGTTCTCCTAAGAACCCAGGAGCAATTCCTGACACAGGGACAATAGTCTCTGAGGATTGTTGGTTGTGAACAAACTGCCCCACTCCAAATAAATTATTTTAAAACAAAACAGAACAAAAAACCAAGAATCAAATACTTTGTAATTTAAGGGGGAAAAAGGTTTTTCTTTAAAATTACCTACATGGGGGCTGGAGTAATAGCACCTAGGTAAGGTGTTTGCTTTGCATGTGGTCACCTGGATTCTATCCCCTGTATTTCATATGGTTCTCCGAGTGTGCCAATTCATTTCTGGTGCAGAGCCAGGAGTAATTCCTCAGCACCACCAAGTGTGGCCCCCAAACAAAACAAAAACAAAACAAAACAAAAATTGGTCTACACAGCCATCAAAAATTAGACCTGTACTCTCTAGTTTTTGTTGTTTTTTGTTTGTTTGTTTTTTGGGTCACACCTGGCAGCGCTCAGGGGTTACTCCTGGCTCTATGCTCAGAAATTGCTCCTGACAGGCTCGGGGGACCATTTGTGATGCCGGGATTCGAACCACAGTCCTTCTGCATGCAAGGCAAACGCCCTACCTCCATGCTATCTCTCCAGCCCCTAAGTACTCTTTAGTTTTGAGATGATTTAGGTCCAAATCTCACCTTCTAGACATCATAGAAAATATTTTCTTCCTGCTTTTAGAGAAATAGATAAGGCACACACACAAAAACAAAAACAAAACAAACAAAAAGAAAGCCCAAAACCTCCAAACATGTTGAGATATTTTTCTTTTTGTCTTTCAACGACTTTAATCCATAATAATCAGCTGTCATTTCTGCCCATCCTGAGACGATTCCACAAGAACTTTTGTGGAGACCGGGAGCTCATAGCTCTAGTGCAGAGGAAACAATACCAGATGGTGTGGGTGTGGAGGAGGCCACATGTCCTGAGGATGTGCCAAACCCAAAGCCCTCAATGACCCAGACAAGCTTCCTGCAGCCCAGTGTGCTTTGTCCTCTAGGCTCAAATCCCCTCCATCCCACCCCAAGGCTGCATTTCTCTTCCTTGATTTCCCATCTCCCATCCCCTCCAGCCACTTCAGTCTTTGAACTGGGTCTCAGCTCTTCACAGCTTTTTAATATGCACCAGCAAGCACTTAATTCAAGCTCCCCTGAAGTTACTCTGCCCAGTGAGGGGTTGCTCTTACAGGATTTCCTTTACTGGAGTTGATGAGAATCCTCTGGAGCTTTGAAGCCACTCCCTGGCTCTTGTGTATTCTTACAAGTACAAAGGGACAGGAAATCACTCCTTTTTCTCTGAAGCTCTATATTCTCCAGAGGGAGTAGAGAAGGCACAAGCTGTTTGCTAGTCACCGACCCTTGGGACTCCTTTTTTGGGGCTATTTTTAAAGCAAGGCAGTAACATCTGTGAACACACCAAGTAGCTTCTGTGCTGAGCCTAGAGCAGTTTTATGGCAGCAAAGTGAAATCCTTCTGAAGAAGCCCTTCTAAGTCTGCTTTTGACTTTTGAAAGGAAATTGGAGCTGAGAAAATAGTCTGTGCAGTTTTAGAGGCCTTGACTCAAAAATTTGTGCTCAGATTTTGCTACCCTTGAATTCCCAAGGAGAACTTGTTAAGATTTAGAGTGCTCAGGGAAATATCTCCCCAGCAGCTGCCTCGGAGTTTTTGATTCAGGATGTCTGAAGTGGGGTCTGAGATATTTTATTTCTAACCAATTCTATTCAATCAGCAGCACTTGCTTGGAGAGCCATTGCCTGTGGCATTGTTTCTCTGGGAGTCATAACTTTAAACTTAGTTCTTATTTCTCATGTCCGTGACCTGATTCCTGCATGATCTTGGTTCAGTCACTTGATATTGCTGGGAATTAGTTCCTGCATTTGTATGAATACACCACAGTTTGAGGTAATTTATTGCTGTTAAGGCTATAGGTTTAGGTATCCCAAATATATTCAGACATAGATTCTTCACAAGATTGATTGAGCCAGAAATCCCTGTGATATGGGAATTAAGGCCTTCTCTTACTACCTTACTGATAAATTGTGAAAAGTCACACTAAGAAGACAGTTAGATTAGACAGGTTAGATTGTTCCTTCAAAAATCTGACTGCACTAGAGACTGTAGAGAAAGTTGAATAGTCTTCCTTGGCATGCCTTAAATCATATATACTTCTGAATGTTGGGCCCAAGTATTGGGCATTTTCAGGACTCTGGGTGTAGAATTTTTGAAATAATGTTAGCATGGAAGTGGGTTTTTCTGAGCTGGTGGTTTTTTGAGATGTATATAAAAGATTTGGGCACAAAACACAAAAGGTTAAGAAATTGCAGTTTAAGTTAAGTTCCCAATTTAAGTTTAAGTATATGGAGGGGGTCTGGATTCTTCTCCAAATACTCGTTTACCCCCGTATGATGTTACTCATAGTGTTCCATGCTGCTTGGTACTGTATATAACTTCTTAAGTCATGTTCTTCACCATATGCCTGGCTCTAGTGTAATATGACCTGGTTTTGTCCTATGCTGTACTCTATCTAGTGTATATTTTCCTAATGGAAAACCTTGTCACTGGGCTTTTCTAGGACTATACCCTGGCTTTCCAAGCTTTCCTAGTCTCCAGCCACATCCACGGTGCTCATGGGTGAGATTGTTGTGCTCAGTGCCTTGTCATTAGCTGGGCCTCTGAGCCCTGCATAAAACTGCCATTGACCTGAGCACAGGAGCCCTACCTGATCCTGAAGTCTGTTTGGCATGTGGAGGGTAAATGGGGGAGAGAGGGAAAGAATGAAGAGAGAGGGAGGAGAAACTAGGAAAGAAAGAGAAGGAGAAAGAAGAGGAAAGAGGAGAGAGAAGACAGGGGAAGAGAGGAGAGAGTAAAGAGAAGAGAAAAGAGAGGAGAGAAAGAAAAGAGAGGAGAGGAGAAAAAGAAAGAGAAGGACTGACTGGGGGTTTCCTTTGTCTGCTGCCATCTCCCACCCCCAGCCATTCCATTATCTATCTTGATTGAATTTTGATTCGTTACCTTTTTGATGGGCAAAATACAGAGTGACTAAATTAATTAGTTCATTTGACATTCTACCCTTCCACTCTCACTGTACAGTAAAGTCCTGATTACTTAATCCTAACTCCTGATTAGGTAACTTTTCTTTTAATCTTTGAAGGGATTCTTATCTCCTTTCTGACAGGGATGTTTGCACTAACAACCTCTTTTGCCTCTTTAGTCATCTACCTGAAAAACTCTTTCTTCAGATCTCAACTCAATGACCATTTCCTCAGAAATGCTCTCACCACATAATAAGACCTGAATCTCAAAGCTGTTAAAAAACTGTGAAGTTCCTTAAATGTTACATTTATTTAATCACATTTGGTTCCTCTACTGACATTTTAATAAAGCTCCTTGAAAGACAAGTATATCTTGATCTTTTTTCTCCCTTATCTCATGGAATAGATATTTTTTTAATTTTTATTTATTTTTAATTATGTAAACAATGATGCAAAGAAAGAGGACAAGGTAAAGTTACAGGGAAAGGATAATCACCCAAAAATAGAGTTCTCAGAAGAAATCCCTCTGCTGTTACCTTAATTTTGAACTTACAGTCAAAGAACATTAAGAAAAATAAAACCAAACCCATGTACAATTACTTTGTCCCTCAAGCCCCCAGATTGTAGTACATTATAACATTTCTTAGCGGTACATCATGCAATCTAAAGCCATAAAATTTATGTAACTCCTTAAACTTGAAGGCATAGTAGTTTTTTACATTTCCATGCACATGCATATTAGTTTAAGTTAACCTCAAAAGTTTAAGTGTTTTTTTTAAGGTTTAGAGTCAAAGGAGCACAGTAAAAATGATGTTAGAGTGGCAATTATCGTTTGCATAGGCCCACCAAAATATGGGGAACATGGGGAGGTAAAGCCTTGGCCTGAATACAAGGAGACCCTACCTCTGAAGTTTCTTGGCATAAGACCAACGGAATAGATCTTTATTGTGTGTTTTGGTCATCTAGTATTTTGAAATTGCCTTTAACTCGTGACCAGTTTTCTTTACAAGGAGCCCTGCTTCTGCATGAAAGAATGCAGAACTCTCTTTCATCTTATCCCTTGCTAAAGAAAGACAGGTGTGTTGTCCAAGCTCTACTAGTCACACTAATATTTGTAAGGATAGTTCAAAAGTGACAATGTGATGAAGCAGTCTCATGAGAAATCTATTGTTTGTCCAGAATGGAGAAGCAGCTAACTTTGAGAAAACAACAAGAGTGAAATTGCTGGTACTTGATATTCAACAATATTGGAACAATCTCTGGTATTCATGCACAGTTAAGACAGTAGGCCCACAGCCTCCAAAATATACTCTGGCTCTCTTATATTCTCAAATTATATACTTGTATGGTAGATGCTTAATTATTTAAATAAATTAATTTATTCAAGTAATTGGTAAATCAGTTATTAATTTATAGCTTAAAACAATTTCATTATATTCTTGGTGCCTAGCATTGGTGTTCTGTAAATTTTGTTGTCTGGAATGATTTAATAAGCTCTTTGGTTTTGTTTTTACTGAGATTAAGAGTCATGCCTATATCATGCCTTGGAAGTTACATAGATTTATTCTTAGAAATGTTTTATTTTTAATTTTTAAAAGATTTCATCTGTTGTCTCTAAATTACAAAAACAACTGAACAGAAGAGAGATATTTAACTGATTTGGAAAACATATAAGTTAAAAAGGATGTTTAAGAGCGTAGGCTATGTAGGTAAATTAAGAGAAAAATGCTGGTTTGGTTTTATGTCTGTAGACTTAGGGAAACTTCATACATTATATGCATATTTAATAGTGTTTTTTAGGTTACTCACAAGTATGTATGAGGGGAGACTAAAAAACTATTGAAGAATGCATAATAGATATATATATTGTATGTATACAAATGACAGAGATGTTTCATCAGGGTACTTTTGTTTATTTGGTTTTGGTTTTTGGGTCACACCTGGCAGCGCTCAGAGGTTACTCCTGACTCCACACTCAGAAATCGCTCCTGGCAGACTCCGAGGATCATATGAAATGCCGGGATTTGAACCACGGTCCTTCTGCAGGCAAGGCAAATGCCTACTTTCATGCTCTCTCTCTCTCGCCCCCATCAGGGTTTTTTTTTTTTTTTCAGCAGTAATCTTTTGGGGGGATGATAGAGGAGCCACATCTGGGGTTAAAGTTCAAACTCAATTGTCTTCTGGGCAACCTGCAGTCTCAATAATTGATTCTGTCCTTCTTCATACAAACCATACACCCATCTTGTCCTTTGAGCTATATCTTTAGCTCTCAGGGTATTTTTTTTTTAGTGTGAGAAAGATGACTTTAGGCCAAGGAGGAATTCTTTGTTCTGTATCCTTTAATCACTATTGTTCAACCAGGAATCTGGGATCTTTATCAGCATAAAGGTTTCTGTTAGGTTTTATCTTGGTCCAATCAAAAACAAAAACAAAAAATGGGGGCCGGAGCATTGGTGGAGGCAGAAGGGTGTTTGCCTTGTGTGTGTTAACCTAGGAGGGAACACAGTTTGATCCCCGTTCATCCCATCACTCCAAGCCAGGGGTGATTTCTGAGTGCATAGCCAGGTGTGCCACTCTCCCTAAAAATATAGCAGAGTAGATTCTTTAAGAGAGGAGTTTGACCACATACACCAAACTATAATCAAGCTTGCCAGTTTTCATTTTAATTTATTTTTTTGGTTTGGGGGCTTCACTTAGCGGGGCTGGGGGACATCAATAGTACGGATTAAATGCAAGACTTTGCAAAGTATGTGTGCCAGTCCTTTGAACCATATACTTAAACTTTTTTTTTTTTTTTTTGCTTTTTTAACCCAGAGAATCTTTCTGAATTTTGTGGGTGAAGAGAGGGGCACGCGTGTGCATGCACACACACATACCTATTTATAATCTGTGTTGGTAGATTATATAATTCTTTAACATGTATTTTGATGCTCACTGGGGAGGATTGAATTTATGTGTTCCATAACATATAGAAGGTTGGCAATCTTTCTTTGCCAATAAAATTTGAGCAGAAGAGATATATGTACTACTTCTTTTTTTTTTTTTTTTGGTTTTTGGGCCACACCCGGTGACGCTCAGGGGTTACTCCTGGCTATGTGCTCAGAAGTTGCTCCTGGCTTGGGGGACCATATGGGACACCGGGGGATCGAACCTTGGTCCGTCCAAGGCTAGCGCAGGCAAGGCAGGCACCTTACCTTTAGCGCCACCGCCCGGCCCCATATGTACTACTTCTTAAAGGAAGCTTTAAAAGCCAGAATATTATACTCTCTGTCCTTTCTTTACCTTCTCAGCCAAGATGCAGGCAATCTTCTGAAGAGAAAGTTCTGTTAGCTGGTGTCCTGAAGAGAATGTGACATAGAGCCAAGATGAAATGGACTTAGAATGAAAATTCTGCAGGCTGGAGGGGTAAATCATTGAGTTATTCAGGTTGATTTTTATATGGCATAACCTAATCTATATGTAATATAAATTAATAGATATAATATAATAAATAAATATATAAAAATAAATATATAATATGTATTATATAATAATACAGATATTTATTTATTGAAGACAATAAGTTGAAATAATAATTTAGAAAAAATTAGAATTAGGCCTCTTTTTCTTATTTTAACCTCAGAGGTCAGATATCTTCACCACATGCTTACTCTGATTTAGCTTAATCTAGAAGACAAAAAATATAATCCTCAATTATGTACATAATTATAAACAAGGAAACAGAAATAATAGCACATTATTAGGATATTTAAAGCATTCTTAAACAGTGTCTTGAATCATAATAGACAAGTGTACTTGGAAACTTGAATGAGAAGATTATTTTAAAGCAACTTGATCTCCAAATATATAAAGATACGATATTAAGTGGAACAACAACACAGAAGAAACTGACACTTAGTAATGCTTTATCTACCCATTTTTCTGGTCATTGCTAAAATTAGGCCTAGATTGTTTTATGGGCAAATTGCTTCAAACATTGAACTAACAGATAATTCCAGAGCTATTTAAACTGCTCTAGAGAACTGAGAAATAAACAGAGCTTTCTAACTATTTTTAGAAAACCAAAATAATACTGTATTAAAAAATTACAAAGATAGTACAGAGAAAAGCTAACATACAATATCAGTAAAGAAGGAATGGTACAATCATAAATTAAATATTAAGAATATATAATTAAACAGAGTATTAATAATTAAGCAAAACATTGATGTACAACAAATACAATTTATGTCTGAAATGAAAATGAGCTGAGTACTTGGTGTGTATTATAATAATACACTATAATAAAATAGATTACATAAAAATGCTTACCTAAATAGATGGGACATTTGATAGAAGCTTAATTGTTCTGATTTAAAAACAGACAAACATGCAAATACATAAATCAGCACTGGGTTTAAGCTGAAAATACTAAAACCTTTAAAAGATAAGGTTTTCACTCCCAGACTATTTTGAGAAGCACAAACTATTATAATAAAAATAAAAATATGACTAAGTGATAGAAATATTCTATTAAAAAGAAACCATAAAAATAAATGGAAGGATGTTAAAACAATCAGAGATTTTAAAAATGTAATAAGGATACACACAGCAAACATTTTGTTTTTTGCTGGGCCAGGAGGGGTGTGTTTCAGCTATACTTGGCAATGTTTAGGGACTATTTCTGGTTCCCTGCTCAAGAGTAACACCTGACAGTGTTCAGGCAAGCATACATGGTACCAGGGATTCAAACTAGGTTTGTCTGTCCACAGGTAAGGCAAGTACCTTATCTCCTGTCACATCTCTCTGACAAGAGAACTTGTTTCTTTCTAAAATGACATGTATTGGGGCCGGGCGGTGACGCTAAAGGTAAGGTGCCTGCCTTGCCTGCGCTAGCCTTGGACGGACCGCGGTTCGATCCCCCGGTGTCCCATATGGTCCCCCAAGCCAGGAGTGACTTCTGAGCACATAGCCAGGAGTAACCCCTGAGCATTACCGGGTGTGGCCCCCCCAAAAAAAACAAAAACAAATAAAATAAAATAAAATGACATGTATTGAATATGCATTGAATTTACCTTCTTCTTTTGATCACACCCAGCAGCGCTCAGGGAATACTCCTGGCTCTGCACTCAGAAATCGCTCCTGGCAAGCACAGACACCATATGGGATGCCGGGATTCGAACCACGATCCATTCTGGGTTAGCTGTGTGCAAGGCAAAAGCCCTACTGCTGCGCTATATCTCTGGCCCCGAATTTACCTTCTTAAAGAACAAAAAGAAGGAAGTCCTGCAATTGCTCCAGTTTATGAGCCTTAGAGTGTTTAGAGAAATTCCAGTCTTGGTGTAAGGAGAGAGGGACACAAGTGCAGAGCTCACCTGATCCCCTGAGTTAAGAGAAAACTTGAAAAACTACTATTAAAACCTGAGCTTCAAGAGAAAGCGCTGTATTCATAAAATTAGACTTACATCCTAGTGAAAGTAGTCAAGTACAAAATAAAGGTTTTATTATTGGCGATTTTTCTAAAATAATTTTTTTTTCTTGTGAAGCAGGCTATTAAGTTTAGGATGTTTCCATCTGTATGCTCAGACACTATACTTTGATCACTTCTTCTGACATCACTAAGTACAAGAACTATAGAAGTCACATAGATGAACTGGGTGGAATGAAGGAGATAAAGATGGCGGAGAACTTGCCCAATCAAAATCATTTACCTCACTGTAATAGATTTAAAATGAAACCAACAGCACTCCATCTCCTATCATGCATTTAATGGCATTCTGAAAGTAATATATGAAAAGCTGGAGTGGCCATACTAATATCAGATGATGCAAACTTTATACTTAGGAGAGTTGTAAGGGACAAAGATGGACATTTTGTATCAATCAAGGGATACATACAGCAGGAAGAAATCACTCTCCTAAACATATATATGCACCGAATGATGGGCCAGCAAAATATTTAATACAATTGTTGACAAATCTGAAAAGTAATATCAATAACAACACAATAATTGTGGGAGACCTCAATACGGCATTGACAACTCTTGACAGGTCAACCAGACTAAAACCCAACTAGACCTGAAAAGAGAAATGGAAGAAAGAGGCCTAGTAGATATATACAGGACATTCCAACGCCAGAAGCCCAGATACACATTCTTCTCTAATGTACATGGGACATACTCCAGGATAGACTACATGCTAGCTAAAACATACCTCCATAATATCAAGAGAATAGAAGTTTTGCAGGCTACCTTCAACTGACCACAAGACCCTGAAATTATATGTGAACTACAAAGGGACACAGAAGAAAAACTTTAATACCTGGAAGTTAATACTGAATAACGAGTGGGTCCGAGATGAAATCAAAGAGGAAATCAAAACCTTCCTAGAAACAAATGACAATGGAGACACAAACTATCAGAACCTATGTGACACAGCAAAAGCAGCACTGAGAGGAAAATTTATAGTTTGCAAGCACACATCAGGAAAGAAGGGGCCGGGCGGTGGCGCTAGAGGTAAGGTGCCTGCATTGCCTGCGCTAGTCTAGGATGGACCGCGGTTCGATCCCCCGGTGTCCCATATGGTCCCCCAAGCTAGGAGCGACTTCTGAGTGCATATCCAGGAGTAACCCCTGAGCATAACCGGGTGTGGCCCAACCCCCCCCCAAAAAAAAAGGAAAGAAGAAGGGGCATACCTGAATAGCTTAATGACGCAGCTCATAGAATTAGAAAGTATTCAACAAAAGGACCCAAACATAGGGAGACAGAAGGAAATAACAAAGCTGACAGCAGAAATCAATGAAGTGGAAACCCGAAAAACAATCCAAAAGATCAACGAAAGCAGAAGTTGGTAAAAAACAAAAAAACAAAAAAACAAAACCAAGATTGATAGACCACTGGCAAAACTAACAAAGAAAGAGAGAGAGAGAAACTTGATAACTCGTATTAGGAATGAAAAAGGAGAGATCACTACTGATATGGTAGAGATCCAAAGGGTAATCAGAAACTACTTTGAGAAACTCTATGCCACTAAAAATGAAAACCTGAAAGAAATGGACAAATTATTGGAATCTTATAATCTTCCATGGTTGAATGAAGAGGATGTAGCATATCTAAACACACCCATCACTATTGAGGAAATTAAGACAGTAATCAAATGTCTGCCCAAAAACAAAAGCACAGGCCCAGATGGATTTACTAGTGAATTCTTTCAAACTTTCAAGAGGAAATTCTACCAATTCTGGCAAGACTCTCTCATGAAATCGAAAAAACAGGAACACTTCCAAATAGCTTTTATGAAGTCAACATCACCTTGATACCTAAACCAGACAGAGATGCTACCAAAAAAGAAAATTACAGACCAATATTGCTGATGAATACAGATGCAAAAATCCTCAACAAAATCCTGGCAAATAGGATACAATGTCTCATTAAGAAGATCATCCACTACGATAAAGTAGGTTTCATCCATGGAATGCAAGGCTGGTTTAACATACGTAAATCTATCAACATAATACACAACATCAACAATAAGAAAAATAAAAATCGCATGATCATATCAATAGATGCAGAGAAAGCAGTTGATAAGGTTCAACACCCATTCTTGATCAAAACACTCAGCAAGATGGGAATGGAAGGAACCTTTCTCAATATAATTAAGGCCATCTACCACAAGCCAAATATTGTCCTCAATGGAGAAAAACTGAAAGCCTTTTCTCTAAATTCTGGCTCAAGACAAGGCTGTCCTCTCTCACCACTCCTATTCAACATAGCACTGGAAGTACTCGCTATAGTTATTAGGCAAGAAAAAAATATCAAGGGAATCCAGATAGGAAAGGAAGAAGTCAAGGTCTTGCTGTTTGCAGATGACATGATACTCTACTTAGAAAACCCTAAAGTCTCTATGAAAAGCTTCTAGAAACAATAGACTCATATAGCAAGGTGGTAGCTACAAAATTAACACACAAAAATCAATGGCCTTTCTATACACCAATAGTAATAAGGAAGAAATGGACATTAAGAAAACAACCCCATTCACAATATGCCACACAAACTCAAATATCTTGGAATCAACTTGACTCAAAATGTGAAGAACCTATACAAAGAAAAGTATAAAACTCTGCTCCAAGAAATAAGAGAGGACACGCAGAAATGGAAGCACATACCAGCTCATGGATTGGCAGGAATAACATCATTAAAATGGCAATACTCCCCAAAACATTGTACAGATTTAATGCTATCCCTCTAAAGATACCCATGACATTCTTCAAAGAAGTGGATCAGACACTTTTGAAATTCATTTGGAAAAATAAACACCCTAGAATAGCTAAAGCAATCATTGGGAAAAAGAATATGGGAGGAATTACTTTCCCCAACTTTAAACTTTACTACAAAGCAATAGTTATCAAAACAGCATGGTATTGAAATAAAGACAGGCCCACAGATCAGTGGAATAGGCTTGAATACTCAGAAAATGTTTCCCAGACATACAATTACCTAATTTTTGATAAAGAAGCAAGAAATCCTAAATGGAGCAAAGAAAGCCTCTTCAACAAGTGGTTTTGGCACAACTGGCTAGCCACTTGCAAAAAATTGAACTTAGACCCCCAGCTAACATCATGTAGGAAGGTTAAATCTAAATGGATGAAAGACCTTGATATCAGACCCGAAACCATAAGATGTATAGAACAACACGTAGGTAAAACACTCCAGGACATTGAGACTAAAGGCATTTTCAAGGAGGAAACTGCACTCTCCAAGCAAGTGAAAGCAGAGATTAACAGATGGAAATATATTAAACTGAAAAGCTTCTGCACCTCAAAGGAAATAGTGCCCAGGATACAAGAGCCCCCACTGAATGGGAGAAACTATTCACCTTATACCCATCAGATAAGGGGCTAATCTCCAAAATATACAAGGCACTGACAGAACTTTACAAGAAAAATTATCTAATGCCATCCAAAAATGGGGAGAAGAAATGGACAGACACTTTGACAAAGAAGAAATACAAATGGCCAAAAGACACATGAAAAAATGCTCCACATCACTAATCATCAGGGAGATGCAAATCAAAGCAAATATGAGGTTCCACCTCACACTCCAGAGATTGGCACACATCACAAAGAATGAGAACAAACAGTGTTGGCGGGGATGTGGAGAGAAAGAAACTCTTATCCACTGCTGATGGGAATGCCGTCTAGTTCAACCTTTATGGAAAGTAATATGGAGATTCCTCCAAAAACTGGAAATCAAGCTCCCATACAACCCAGCTATATCACTCCTAGGAATATACCCTAGGAACACAAAAATACAATAAAAAAATCCCTTCCTTACACCTATATTCTTTGCAGCACTATTTACCATAGCAAGACTCTGGAAACATCCAAAATACCCTTCAACAGACGAATGGCTAAAGAAACTGTGGTACATATACACAATGGAATATCATGCAGCTGTCAGGAGAGATGAAGTCATAAAATTTTCCTATACATGGATGTACATGGAATCTATTATGCTAGTGAAATAAGTCAGAGAGAGAGAGAGAGAGAGAGAGAGAGAGAGAGAGAGAGAGAAACGCAGAATGGTCTCACTCATCTATGGGTTTTAAGAAAAATGAAAGACATCTTGCAATAATAACTTTCAGACACAAAAGAGAAAAGAGCTGGAAGTTACAGCTCACCTCATGAAGCTCACCACAAACAGGGATGAGTTTAGTTAGAGAAATAACTACGTTTCGAACTATCCTAATAATGAGAATGTATGAGGGAAATAGAAAGCCTGTCTAGAGTACAGGCAGGGATTGGGTGGGAAGGAGAGAGATTTGGGACATTGGTGATGGGAATGTTGCACTGGTGAGGGGTGGTGTTCTTTACATGACTGAACCCCAAACACAATCATGTATGTAATAAAGTTGTTTAAATAAAAAAATTAAAAAAATGTTTACTGAATTTAAATAAAACATTCTTCTGTTTTACTATATGTCCACTTCAATTTTTTACTACTCTGAAGGGAAGAACTGGATTCTGAGTAAATGTTGGGACTATTTTCTTTACTAACAAAAAGTACAATACTTGTCCTAACTTATGGACCACAGATCTTTGAATTTGGGATGTTAGGGATTAATTCCAAAGCTGTGGAGATCAAATAAAACTCTTGTGTAGCTTAAAGTCTACCTTAGCAGGACTGGCAGGATCTTAGTGGGTATTATAGGCAGGAAGTCAAGTGGACTTTGCCAGTTCTGACTTTACAGACATCCTTTGTGGTGTCATTTGTAAACTATTTCTCAAAAAAAAGAAAGAGTAAGATGTGAAGCTCAAAATTAAGGTATTAAAAAAGCAGAATATGGGACCAGAACTATAGAAATACAAATGGAATTCCCAGACTATATAGCACATATAATTCTTTAGCAGGCACGGGGGACCATATGGGACACCGGGTTTCGAACCAACCACCTTTGGTCCTGGATAGGCTGCTTGCAAGGCAAACGCTGCTGTGCTATCTCTCCAGGCCCACATATAATTCTTAATGCTATAGAAAAGAGGGTTCAGAAAATATTTCCTTAGGTGTAAAGATAAAACTTTTATTTTTTCTGAGAGAACTCTTTAGGAATAGAGACTAGAACTACATATACAATTTCTTTGGAAGATTTGATAGACATTATTTTATTCTACGAAGTTTATTCTAGTTTAATATATTCTTATTATTTTTGTTGTTGTTTTGAACCCCAACTGGCTGTCCTTAGGGCTTGTTCGAGTTTCTATGATCAGGGATCACTCCTGGTGGACTGAGGGAACTAACTATATGGGGTCTCAGAAATTGAAACTAGGTCAGCAGTGTGCAAGACAAACTCCTTTCATACTGTATTATTTATCCAGCTCTTAAATATATTATTTAATATAGATCATGCTCAAAATTTTTTAATTTCACTAAAGTATAGAATAATTTTCAATGTCTCGTATTTTTCCAATGTTGAAGAAAAAAATTTCAAAATGGCCTCACAATTATATATAAGTGTTAGTGATTTTCTTTAAACTATCAATTAGTGATAAAAATCAGTAAGAAGTTAGAACCAGTTCAAAGGACATATAAATATAAGTAAAAAGAGGGAGAGCATTACAACCTTTCAGAAATTGGTTCTTATACAAGTGGTGTATGTGATACACTATGATATATTCTATATAATACAGTTATATAGAATATTATTTATTATGACAATAACATTAAATATATAATTATATAATAAATATATATTAACATGACATATGATAATATAAATATTAGATTTAATCCATTTGAGTTAGATATAGAGCTCATACTTGATTCTAAACATGAACTTTTCCTTTCATTATCTTCCCTTTCTTCTGACATTTAGGACTTGTCCAAAAAAGACAAATAAGAAAGGCTTTGGTAAAAAACTCTTATTGTATGGAAGAGAGTACCTCTTAAAAGTGTCACTGTTTTTAAGTATAAAGATCAAAGTGCAGAAAATTCATTGCAAAGCTTGGAAAAAAGTTATTATTATTTTTGTTTGTTTTTTGTTTATGCTTTTTGGTTTTGGGGATCACACCTGGCAGCGCTCAGGGGCTACTCCTGGTTCTATGCTCAGATATTGCCCCCGGCAGGTTCGGGGGGACCATATGGGATGCCAGGATTCAAACTACATTCCTTCTGCATGCAACGCAAATGCACTACCACTGTGCTATCTCTCCAGATCCTGGGGGAAAAAGTTATTATAACTTATCTACATGAAATAATCAAAATGAATTTTCTTCTTAAATTAAATAGAATATTAGGTGCAATAAAAGACCACTACAGTCCTGAAAACATTTTTTTTTATTTGCAGAAAAGACCAGATCAGTAAGTTAGAACACTGAAGTTTAGACTGGAGTAATTGGTTTGTAAGGCTAGAGTGTGGCACCACAAAACAGCAAAGTAGAATTATATCTAGACAAAGGTTGGAATGAGGATTCTTACTAAAGCAAAACCAAACAGCATGCGAGTGTTAGTATATTGAAGGCATGTTATTTCAGTTTCTGTGCAGCATGCTAAAAGTTAGCTACAACTTTTTCACCAGTGCATTCAAATCTTTAATAGTTAGGCAAAAGATATTTTTGCATGCAACTGATCCAGGTTTGATCACCAGCATCCATATAGTTCCCCAATCCTCCAGGAATAATTTCTAAATGCAGACCTGGAGTAACCTCTGCACATTGCCATGTGTGGCCCCAAGACAAAATAAAACAAACCCCTAATTGAGTAGCTAGCTTCTTATTTGTGGAGTACTACCTTCAGCAATGAAGAATAAGAGGCTGGAGAGATAATACCGTGGGTAGAATATTTGTCTTGCATGCTGTTTAGCTGGATTCAGTCCCCATCACCCCATATGGTCTTTCAAGCACCACTGGGAATAATTCCTGAGAGCAAAGCCAATAGTGGAAACTGAGTATTAATGGGTGTAGTCCAAAACCAAACAAACAAAAATAAAAATAATGGAAAATATTTCCATTCCCTGTACACACACAATACTTATTTCTGTATTACTTTGTAGAATAGGTTATTTTAAAATTTTATTTATTTAAAGAAAATCATCACATAGTTGACATAGTTGACTATAACACATTTGTTTCCAGATAAGTGCAAGAAAGTTGTTGAGAAAAATGGAAATAAATAAATAAAATGAGAGAAGAGATATTAAAAAGAAATAAAAATGAAAAGAACAGTGCAAGTTTGTGAAAATCATTTTATCACAAATGAGGTAATTAATAAATGACAGAAGGTTTAGTAAGTTCTTGTTATTATATGTCTAATTTGTTAAATTGGGGTTTTGCTTTAGGGATGACAACATCAGACAAATGAAGTTGTCAAAAAATTCCAAGCCATGATTCTAGGAATTTTAGGGGCATATACTCAGTTGCAGGGCCTTCTGGAAGAACTGGTTCAAACATGGTGACTAAATTTGTGGACATGATTACAGTTGCCAGGTTTCCATGGAAGAGGGAAGATAAGGAAAAGGGTGCCTCCACTCATCCAAAAAGAGCCCTGGTAATATCAGCCCCCAAACCAGAATACCTGAAGTGTGGTCAGACTGAAGTACCTGCAGCTAATCTTGTTGAGTCAGTCCCTGCAGGATCAGTGATGAGGCAGGCCATCAGGAGAAATGGCGATTCTGAGTGATAGAGGCAGTAAGCCAGGGGTCTCAAACTCAAATTACCTGGGGGCTGCAGGAGGCAATGTCGGGGTGATCCTTGAGTGCAAAGTCTGTAGTAAGCCTTGAACATTGTGGGGTGTGACCCAAACAACTAAAACAAAACAAAACAAAAAAAGATTCCTCTAGGGCAGGGCCACAAAATGTACAAACGGCCTGCGGGCCGCGAGTTTGAGACCCCTAAGCCTTGCTTAGTTGGGTGGGAGCTTGGTCTACTCTCTCCCATGATGGCCAGCTTTGTGCTTCATGGGCTGGTGTAGTTATAATCTTTCAAGGCTTCGTTTACATCTTGTTTGAGAAAAAAGTGAGTCTATGGAGCTGGCCTGGTTTGAACATGGCAACTTGAGTAGGTTATTTCAAAGAACGCAGTCTTGAACGTGTTTTTGCTTTATTTAGAGTTCTTTTCATTTTCAATCTTCCATTTCCTAAAAAAAAATGTGTTCACAGAGGTACAAAGGAATAGTATTGCTGATAAGGTACTTGCATTGCACTCAGTCATCTAGGTTCAATCCTTAGTGACCCATATGGTTCTTCCAAGTACTGCCAGGAGTGATCCCTGAGTGTAGAAATAGGATTAAGTCCTAAACACAAATTAGGTGTATTCCAAAAGGAAATGAGAGAGAGAAAGAGAGAGAGAGAATTCACAGAACTTATTTTTAATCACCTTAATGAAAACACATAGTGAATGTCCATCCTCTTTCTAGTTTATTGAACTCTTTATGTATGTCATTCATTGTGAGATTATTTGCATATGTAAAGATATAAAAATATGAAGATGAAAAGAAGGGACAGGTCTTGTCTGAAAAGATTACTATGCAATAGGCTCATTGTCTTGTCCTATAAGATGATTTTAATTCCAATTTTACAAATATAGTCCTCAAGGTGTGACATTGAGTCAACAAGAAGAAAATTGGTCATCTGATCTCAAGGTTCTAATTGCAAACTCACTCTCTGCATTTATAAACTCACTTTCTTTTTACATTAGCACACCTTTGTTTAAGGTATTGATAATAACTTATATTGTGCTTGGGCTTGCAAAAATCTGCTTTTTAGAAATGAACCTTATTTTGGAGCATTTTTTTCTGTGCACATTTTTGTTTTCTTGTGTATTGTATACTTACCCTCTAGCTAGGCACTTTCAGGCCCATTGTGGCCCCACCTTCTTTAGTTGCTGTGAAATAGTCTATCAAGGGGGCTGGAGCTGTGGCAAAAGGGTAGGGCTGACCTAGGACAGACCGTGGTTCGATCCCCCAGCATCCCATATAATCAAAGTGATTTCTGAGCGCATAGCCAGGAATAATCCCCGAGTGTCACCAGGTGTGGCCAAAAAAAATTAAAAAAAAAAAAAAAAAAGGTCTAGCAAAGCCCCAGTCTTCAGATAATTTTTGAACTTCCTTAAGATCTACTCTCTTCAATTTTGAGGGGTCATGCTGAATTGACTCCTCTTCCTTTGGGCATTTACACATGCTTCCTCTTAAGTATTACCTTATCTACAGTTCAGGTCTTACTTAAATCCTTAATTATATTGCTAATCCTTGAGGGCTGTATCCCTCCTTGAAAGCCTCTGCATCAGTATAAGACTTTGCACAGGAAGGTGTTCAATAAACATTGGCTAAATACATGCACAACTAAAACTCTTTACAAGAATTTTCTACCCTCTATATTTGCACTGTTGAGATGGAAATAATAGCAACTTATCCTTTAGGTTTTTTTTCCCAGAATCCTTGCAAAGGGCCTAATTTCTGGTAAATAAAATAGTTCCAAGACAAACAATTTAGTGATTTAGGTTTAATTAATTCCAACATTTCTCCAAAGAGCTTATTTACTTTTCTACAGAGGTCTACATTTTCTCTGTTAGGACAGTATTAGGGAAGTTGAAATTAGGTTGAAGTAAAAACTATTTTATTAGGAAGTGTTTTTATATTTCCCTTAGGTAAAGGCTAGACAGTCAGATCTGCTTTTCTCTCTCTTTGTGCCTTTTCACCCCAGTTTTCAATGTTACTTTATTCTTTTCATCTACAAACCTTGCTTCTCTCTATTCCCACTATATAAGATTGTGGGAAGCCGGCCTACACCCAATGCTCTTGTTAGTCCTTTCTAGAATGTTCCTAGAAGAGAAGATTCACAGACAATCCAGCCTTTTTTCTCTCTGCCTCCAATAATGATCAGTTTGGCTGAGACACCTCCTGGGTATTTTCCCACAATAGAAATCTCCAAGGCAAACATTTAAAACTCACATCAGCTGCCATAACCTAAAAGTCCACTTCCTTAATTTTAATGATGTTCCCATCATCCCAAAACATTTCTTTCCAAAATACCACTTATAAGACACGTAGCTGCCTATCAGTTTTGATAATTTTCCACCCATCTATTTGGTTCCAGGAATTGGATTTCCTCATAGGAATCATTGCCCAATTTCATGTCAAAACAATTTAAGACAAAGCTTTTCAATCTAGAACAATGGGTTTTAGAATAAGTCCCACTTATCTATGTGCAAACAATCTGAGACAGTTGCATAAGGCATGCACAAGCAAGCTTCTTTTGGCCCCCACCTGGTGGGAAAGGCAATGACTGAATCTTAAGGCAGCTCTGCAGGCTCAGTTCCCTCCTCTTACACTATCAGTGTATAAATTGGGCAGAGTTGTTTGCATGTTTGATCTCTCAAATCCTCACCTCTTCTTTTTAAAAGCCAAATAATAATGTTAGAATAACCTGGCAGGAAAATGACATCCAGTTCTTTGATATAAATAAGGCCACAGGACATGAGGTGGCAAGGATAGTCATAGTCCTCTGAGGATTGGGAAGTGCAATTTGAAGAAATTATGGGAGAGAATAGTCCTATTTAGAAATCATTCAAGTTTCTTTTTGCCATGTAATGCATGACATCAATTCCCCATTTTCCTATCTCTTTGTGTTAGCCTTAAGATTCTTCCTGAGAAGCTAACTCTCGTCATTTGCTTTATTTCAAGACCTGGATTAGTTTAACCATTTCTTTTTCTTTTATTTGGGAATGACTGGTGAGTAAGTTGAAATTAGATTTAAAATTAAAACTTTGCTAGATAGTGGCTTTTCTCAAGCAGGTTCGACCTTGTGATCAATGTGACTGGGATATCTAGCAAAATAAAAACCTTTGAGTGATGCTGTGAGTTTATGGTTTCCAGAAAGACAGTGTACTCTGGACCATTTCAACTTGAATAACAGATACTGGTTGCCCTAATATACTCTTTTGTCCCTGAAGGGAGAGGTTTTATTTTACTTGTTGAGATAACATGGTTTATAGTGTAAATGTTTGTGCCCTAGGCATGTAATGTTACTGCACCACACCCGTCACCAAAGTGTCCACTAAATCTGTTCTCCACTGCCTCCTACTCCCTTCTCCATCATTTCTTCCCTTTCCAACCCCTTTTGCCTACTTCCTTTCTGTTGTCAAAGTCTACAGGTAGTTTTGATTGGATGTTAATAGTTCACAGAGTGAGGTGTTCTTTACTTTTAATTTTGGGGCCATACCCTGTGATGCGTAGGGGTTACTATTGGCTCTGTGCCCAGGAATTTCTCCTGGTGGTGCTCAGGAAACCATAAGAGATGGTAGGGATTAAAGCTAGGTCAGCTGTATAAAAGAGAAGACAAGTGCTCTAACCACTGTACATTCTCCCTGGACCCAACACGAAGGAGAGATTTGATTATTCTTCAAGTCTTGGAGTTTGAAAAGGATAAAAAAAATAAATAAAATGTCCATCCATTAAGTGGAACGGCTTTATTTTAAAGTTTAGGAAAATGAGATGCAAATTATTAATATAGGTTGGGCTAGCAATTGCCCTGGAAGCACACTCTCTAATGCAGGATTTCTCAATAAAAGGCCAGATGATCCCATGTGAGCACCCAGGATATTCTGTAATGAAAATCATATAAATAGGCTTGTCTAAGTTTGAGACTTGGGGGTTGAGGCACAGAAAAGAAGAGCAGAAGGTAAAAGAACTGAGACATATTACTGAAATAATTGTCCTTTGAACACTGACCCAAAATGTAGGCTCTGGGTACCTTCAGCCTGTTATGAACTAGAGTTAATATCCTAAATTATTCCCCAATACTACCCCCCCCAATTTTAACCTCCTTACATTTTTTCTCATAAATTTTCTTTCTATTATCATTTAAATTTATTAAAACCACTAATATTTCTGCTTTCTCAGGGAAGACACCACTCTAGGGAAGCATCCCTACCCTCTTGCTACTCAATGCTTCTCTTTCCTGTCTCTTATTTATTTTATTATTATTTCATTAATTATTTTAATAATTTATTTAAGCACCACGTTTACAAAAATGTTTGTAGTTGGGTTTCAGTCATAAAGTGTACACTCCCCTTTCACCACTGCTACTTTTTTTAGTTATATCGATATCTCTCAGTCTCAACAGATTAGTTGTCTCAAAGTCTCCCCAACTTTAGCTACTAGCAATTAGTAGAAGTCAGTAAGAGATTGGCTACTTCGCTAATTTTCTTTCTTTTTCTCTTTCTTTCTTTCTTTCTTTCTTTCTTTCTTTCTTTCTTTCTTTCTTTCTTTCTTTCTTTCTTTCTTTCTTTCTTTCTTTCTTTCTTTCTTTCTTTCTTTCTTTCTTTCTTTCTTTCTTTCTTTCTTTCTTTCTTTCTTTCTTTCTTTCTTTCTTTCTTCTTTCTTTCCTTCCTTCCTTTCTTTCTTTCTTCTTTCTTTCTTTCTCTCTTTCTTTCTTTCTTTCTTTCTTTCTTCCTTCCTTCCTTCCTTCCTTCCTTCCTTCCTTCCTTCCTTTCTTTCTTTCTTTCTTTCTTTCTTTCTTTCTTTCTTTCTTTCTTTCTTTCTTTCTTTCTTTCTTTCTTTCTTTCTTTCTTTCTTTCTTTCTTTCTTCCTTCTTTTGTTCTTTGTCCTTCCTTCCTTTCTATCTTTCTTTCTCTCTTTCTTTCTCTCTCTCTTTCTTTCTTTCTTTCTTTCTTTCTTTCTTTCTTTCTTTCTTTCTTTCTTTCTTTCTTTCTTTCTTTCTTTCTCCCTCTTTCTTTCTTTCTTCCTTCTTTTGTTCTTTGTCCTTCCTTCCTATCTTTCTTTCTTTCTTTCTCTCTCTCTTTCTTTCTTTCTTTCTTTCTTTCTTTCTTTCTTTCTTTCTTTCTTTCTTTCTTTCTTTCTCCCTCTTTCTTTCTTTCTCTTTCTTTCTTCTTTCTTCCTTTCTTCTTTCGTTCTTTGTCCTTCTTTCTTTCTTTCTTTCTTTCTTTCTTTCTTTCTTTCTTTCTTTCTTTCTTTCTTTCTTTCTTTCTTTCTTTCTTTCTTTCTTCCTTCCTTCCTTCCTTCCTTCCTTCCTTCCTTCCTTTCTTCTTTCTTTCTTTCTTTCTTTCTTTCTTTCTTTCTTTCTTTCTTTCTTTCTTTCTTTCTTTCTTTCTTTCTTTCTCTTTCTTTCTTTCTTTCTTTCTTTCTTTCTTTCTTTCTTTCTTTCTTTCTTTCTTTCTTTCTTTCTTTCTTTCTTTCTCCCTTCCTTCCATCCTTCCTTCCTTCCGTCCTTCCTTCCTTCCTTCCTCTTTCTTTCTTCTTTAGTTCCTTTTTTCCTTTCTTTTATCTTCCTTCCTTCTTTTTTTTTCTTCTATCTTTTTTCTTTTCCTCTTTCTTCTCCACACGGGGTTATGCACAATGGTTGCTTCTGGAACCCCGATTGGCTATGTGCAAGCAGTGCCTTACCTGCTTTCTTTCCATCCCAAGCTGACTTTTTTTCTAATGTATAGATTTAATAAAAATATGTTTTCCATATAAAGCAATATATAATAAAGCAGTTTGGTTTTGTCCAAGAAAACAAATACCTAAAGGAAGAACAGGTGATGAATTTAAGGATAATGATAGAGTTTATGCTGGAACCCAGGACTTGACTCTTTGACTAGAAACAACTGTTAGCACATGTATGGTTAAAAGTTCAACAATAGTCCCACCACATGGACAGATCACTGTCCTAGCAGTTCTGGTCTCTGGGAGCAAGTGTACAAACAAAACAGCTTTAAAGGGGTATTATTTTCAGAATATGTGACTGAAAATGCTGGAGCACAGAGACCTGGAATTTAATCTCTAGGGAGCAGGTGTGTAAACACTGAAGAACTTCCTGGTGAGTGCTGCAACCAGAATATATGAAAGTGCCATTACAAAGGTGTGCAAACTGAGGGAGAATGTGTGCAAATAATTGTAGGGCATTATTGTAGAGAATCTGAGAGCCACACCTGCATATGCCACCTCACAAGCACCATGACCAAAAATATAAACCACATATTCAAACAAGAATGACCCCCATCATTGTAACAGTAACTGCAACATATGAAGGAGGTGAAACCCTCAAAACTTGATGCTAGTTATGATCATAGCACTTGTGTGTATTGTCTTGGCTTCCAGCCTACACCATGCTTTTTATTTTACTATCTCATTCCTTCATCACAACTCTTGTACACGAGTTAGAGTAATACTTCTTTTGGGGTGGGTGAGTGGTCATATTAATGGAAACAAAGGCTTGGGTAAATGCACTGGTTTGTACCAGAATCATTCCCCAGGAAAGAAGAGGAATTAAAAACTCACACTTTTTTTTGAAACATTCCTGAATCACCCTACTTTTCTGAAGTGCAGCCATTTAGTTGGTACCCCCAAAGAGAAAGATTTCTGCCTGGTTGTGAAATCTCCCATAAAGAACTGTTTACCGGCTGCAATAGATACTAGTGATTCCCTGGCTTATTCCAAAGTGTGTTTCCAGAAGACAAGTTGAAAATGTACAAAAATATGATTGAAGATATGATTAACAGTAATCTCAAGTAAATGACTCAGTATCTTCAAAGTTAGTTTATTCATGTACAAATAACAGGGTTTGGGAGGACTAAAGCAATCTTTATAAAACGAATTGTATTGAACATATATTCAACACGTATTGCCAATATTCAAGGATAGTAATATATTTATTTGTGTGAGAAAATTGCAAATGCAAAGATTTTGTAATAATGACACTATTAGCTTTTTTCAAATCGAATTACAGTAAAAACTTTGAAATGGGGTAGAGCAAATGTACATTGCCTAGGGTAGAATGCTTGCCTTGCACAAAGCTGTCTTGGTTCAGTATCGGGCACATGATATGGTTCCTGAGCCCTGCAAGGAGTGATTCCTGAGGGTGGAACCAGGTGCAACCCCTGTGACAATCCCCCAAAAGTTGTGGGGTACTGAGAATCCAACTTGAGTTGGTTGCATCCTACCTAACCTCTTTAAAACCTACAGTGTTTTAAAAAGCAGGTTAAAAATGTGAATTATACTGTTATTTTGGGGGTCTGGGATGATAATATGGTGGGTAGGACTCTTGCCTTGCATGAACCCAACCTAGATTTGACCCTTGGCATCCCATATTATCCCCTGAGCGTGCCAAGAGTGATCTCTGAGTGCAGAGCCAGGAGTAACACCTGAGCATCACTGGGTGTGGCCCCAAACTTCGAAAATAATACTTAAAGCATAATCTTTTTTGGGTATTTAAAAACATGTCAGAGAAATATAGGTATAAAAACTGGGTTTACATTTCTATGCTACTTGAACAGAAAATAATGAATTCGCTTTAATTTTTTTATTTTGGTTTATAAGTTTGAATCTTTTTGACAATAAGATATGTTCTTTATGTGAGACAATATTACACTTAAGCTTTCTGACTTCCTCTTCTTTTCATTTATTTATCAGATCAGGTTGAGGCCACTAGAGACAGGAAACACCAGTGAAAAGTGAAGGTAACTCTCTATGGTCTAGTCCTCTTCTAGAAAGGTCAATTAGACAAAGCTGCTCTCATAGAGCTTGTATTTTGATTGAAGGAAGAATCAGAACAAACACCACAAAGAAGGGTGAAGGCCTGACATCTACGTAAAGTGGGTTTTTCTGGGATGTTGACTTTCCACCTACATTCCCTTCCTACTACCCCAATGGCTGTCACACTGACGTCCAGCCACCTTATCTGCATACAGACTGCTTATCTCTTGTCAAAATGCACAATCTCCTTGGGGATAACATGTCAATATTGGTAACATATTTCTCAGTCTGAGTCATTTCTAGAGAGCTGAGTACCCGACCTTAACAGGGAAGAAGGGTGGAAGTGAAAGTACACTGAATCAGAGAGGGAAGTGTGTGTGTATGAAGGAATCTGACTTTGGGTGTCTCCATCTTCAGATAAGTGGGAGACACCACCCACGGCCTGAATTGTACATGCAAGTGAAGAATAGACACGTGCTTTGAATTAAACTTAATCACAGCTTTAGCTTAATCACAAATTCATCTTGATTATTACAGCTTTCCTATGGATGTGAAAACTGAAGTTATTCTTTTTCACTCTCCTGTTGCTTCCTCTTCTGTAGCTCACAAGAAAATCCATGTTATTTTGCTTGTTTGTTTTGGGGGGACATTCCTAGCAGTCCTCAATGGTTAGTCCTGGCTTTGAGTTCAGAAATCATTCCTAGTGGTGCTTGGGGGCAATATAGGATAGAATCCATGTCAGCAATGTGCAAGACAAGTACCTTATCTACTGTACTCTATTTCCAGACACACAAGTTCATGTTTTAAGTGCAGTTTAAATTTTATCTGTGCCATAAGTCATTATTTTCCAAATTTCCTGACCCACTATATCAGATGACATTTCCCCCTGTTTCTGCTCTATACCAATTAATTTTTCACATTGTGCTGGAAGAGATTAATGCAGGCATTCCAGTTAGTGAAGGATAGAGTTAGATTTCTCTTCCTGTTTGTTTTTAAGGTCACTCCGGATGGTGACCAGGGCTTATTCTTTATTCTGTGCTCAGGAATCACTCCTGACAGTGCTGGGGGCACCATATAAGGGTGCCAGGGATTAAACAGAAGTCCACAGTATGCAGAGCAAATGCCTTAGCTTTACAAATCATCTGGTACCTACACCATATCATTCTGGCACCTGCAGTGGGAAACTTTATTAGTCAATATATATGTCAATTTAAAATAATGTAGTCCTATAACTTACATAAAAGTATAATGCAAAGTTACTTTAAAAAATAAAATAATAGATGATCGCTAAGGACTGGGTTTATCGCTCCTTTACACCTTTCCGACAACACAAAAATGAACATCTCCTCTCTTCAAGGAGGCACCATTTGGCATACAGATCAGGTACTTTAGATTTTGTTAGATGCATTGAGTGAGTGAGAAAATGCCAGATTTGCCACATATGAGTGCCATTCAAACATCCTACATGGAGATTTCACACAAGTTAGTTGTCATGGTAACAGCACATTGGCTCTTTTTCACTGTTGATTTCCTTTTCTACCCTCACCTCTGTGCTGCAATACTAGGAGAGGAGCAAACCTTCTATCTGAAGTGTTTGAATCAAGAAGATAGACTCTAAACAAATGGCAAGAATTGGATCCAATGGCCATTCTAACTGGCTCAGTGGGACCCACACTGGAGTATTTCTGCCATGATTTGGAGAGCCAGGAGAGAAAGAAAATTATCTGGATTGCAAATATTTTTAAAACCCAGCATAGTGTTTAACAACTAAGATAAAATGAATTTCTGTTCAGTGCCTGCAAGGAGGCTTCCTAGCCACTCCCCACCCCCTCCACTAGACTCCATTGTTTTCTAAGGTTGTTTAAGAACAACCACCAGGAGAAAGGCTTGAACCTCCGGTGGTGTGTGTATTTATAGACCATTAGAGACATGAGAGCAATCACAATAATTCCTGGAGTGTGTTTCCTCCCCACCCTTAACCTAAATAAACTTTGCCCAGCAGCATGAGTATTCTAATCCCATCCTCACCCAAGTTATATCCAGTGACTGCCTTCATTGTTTCCCTAGCAACAACAATATGGGAAGGTTATAAAAAGAGCAACAGTAAACAAGATGAATTATAGCAAAGTATCTGGCTGGCAAGGACTGGCAGTAGAGAAGGTGGATGGGATTTTTATATTCCACTGATACTTCAGTATTTTTCATCTCTGTTGCTCATTTGGACCAGGCAAATTTGGGCACCAATAATTTCTGATTTTCAGTAAGGCAGCTCAAAAAGGAGATAAGAGTGATTTTCTCTTAACTCAGGATGTTTGGCAAAAATAAATTTTAGATACTTTACACTTTTGTTTGGTCATTTTTATCAATGTATTTTTTTAAATTTTGGGTACTGGTGATATAACTGGTACCAGGCAAAACTCACAGAATATCACTATTTATTATATATTAAAAGGTATGACTCAAAGGGATGGAACACTAGCTTTCCAAGTATATGAACTGAATTCAACGGCAGCAGAAAGCTTGCTTGAAGACACTTTGGTTGGTGTGCTTGAGGACCATGAGCAAGAGGCTGGCATTCAGCTGTAGTGTGGAGTGCACTGGAAAATAAGTAGGAGATGGGGGCCAGCATTCTGGGTTAGGGGTAAAACTGAGTAAATGGGAATGCCTAGAGGATTTAGGCAGAGAAAAAAAATGTGGATTTTCTGTTCTAAAAAAATCCTAAAAAGTGGTCAAAGAGATAAGTCAAAAAACTAGAGCACATGCCTTGAATGCTTGAGGCCCAAGTTCAATTCCCAGTACCAGGCCCTCATCACTATAAGATCAGGGAGTGACTTAGAGTCCCAGCACTGCCAGCACTGATGGAAATTCTCCTCTACCCTCCACTTTAAAATAATTCTGGGAATCATAGAGGTAGGGAAGGTAGCTTGCCTTACTTTAAAAAAAATTTTTTTTTTGGTTTTGGGTCACACCCAGCAGCGCTCAGGGGTTACTCCTGGCTCTATGCTCAGAAATTGCTCCTGGCAGGCTTGGGGGACTATATGGGATGCCGGGTTTGAACCACCGTCCTTCTGCATGCAAGGCAAATGTCCTACCTCCATGCTATTTCTTCAGTCCCTTGCCTTACTTGTTGACCCTAGCACTCTTTAGGGTCCCCTGTGTATCACCAGGAGTGATACCTGTGCTCAGAGCCAAGAATAAGCCCAGAGAGCCACCAGGTTGGCCCCAAATAAAAAATAAATAAATTAAAATCTCTGAAGAGAATAATAAAACCACTTAAAAGGCAACTACAATAATCAGTCCAGATCTTGTTCATACATATATTTTCTTTCTTTTTTTGTACATATATTTTCATGGTTTTAACAAAGTATGGTCAAAAGCCTACAGACCAAATTGATAATAATAATAATAATGAATATCTGGAGGGAGGGAAGAACAGGAGAGAGGAAGAAAGTTTGGGCTTTGTGCAGGAACCTTAAATATTGTTTAATCTGTTTTGAACTGTACTGTTGTTTTCAAGGTTTGAAAGGAAAAATGGAATAACTTACGTGTAATAAGATTATTCTCTTGACTTGCCCTCACCTGTGTGTAGATATTGGCAAGGCTCACTGAGCGGTTTGTCCCTGGCCTATTCCCCAGTCCCCAAATCAAACCTTGGCTCTCTCTGTATATTTTTTCTTTTTTTCTAATTTGCACCATCTGCCAAGTGCTTGGCACTGCAGAGAATGATATGTCCCCTTCAGCCCCACATATGTTAGTACAAATAGGGAAAGCTATCATCTATGAATGCTTTTGCTGTTTTTTCTGGTGGCACTGGGGCTCTTCAAACAATCTGAGTGGCTTTATGTTTGTGGTTGTGCAGCTGCTTCTGAATATAGTAAATGTCAGGAACAGAACAAAGAGTGCACCCCAGAATCTAAGTAAAGAGATAAGGTGCAGAGGGCGATGCTAGCATTTATTGCCTTTGAAATATCTTTCTTATTTTTCTAAGTTTCTGCTATTGCAGGCCTGATGAAACTGAGGCCACGATGACAAGATGGAGCTCTGACTTTGTTTTGGAATCCACACATTTCTATTGCTTACATAATCACTATCAGGGTATAAGGAAGGAAAGAGAGCTTTCCAGAACAACAGGACATGGAGACTTTGTGGATCCTATTCCAGGGCAGGAATGAAGTGGAGTCACTGAGTGTAGGAAGCTGTGCACATTCTGTATAAAATAATGATCACTGATGTGCTTAAAAATATTGGGCCCAGAAAGATAGCACAGCGGCGTTTGCCTTGCAAGCAGCCGATCCAGGACCAAAGGTGGTTGGTTCGAATCCCCGTGTCCCATATGGTCCCCCGTGCCTGCCAGGAGCTATTTCTGAGCAGACAGCCAGGAGTAACCTCTGAGCAACGCCGGGTGTGGCCCAAAAACAAAAAACAAAATTTGGGGCCGGAGAGATAGCATGGAGGTAAGGCGTTTGCCTTTCATGCAGGAGGTCATTGGTTCGAATCCCAGCGCCCCATATGGTCCCCCGTGCCTGCCAGGAGCAATTTCTGAGCCTGGAGCCAGAAATAACCCCTGAGCACTGCCGGGTGTGACCCAAAAACCACAATATATATATATATATATATATATATATATATATATATATATATATATATATATATATATATATATATATATATAGGTCACCCATACAAAGAGTTACAAATCCTCACTATGGAGTCTTGGAAAGAAGCAGAGCCATCTGCAGAATAGAACTCTCCTCCTCAGTGGCAGCCCCAGAGAGTGAAGCACTTTGTTTTGTACTCCAAGGTCTTTAATGGCACATTTATGTGGCACATTTATCTCTTTATTTTAATCATGCTGCTTCAATATATCAATACCTTTTCGAATCAGGCACACAATGCCCTTCTCCTACAAATTCAGGACTCTCTAGGCCCTTATGAGACCTACAGGTGGTGGGTTATCAGGGCTGGTATTGGTGTGAGAGATGGAGAATTCCATCTTTCCAGTTTGATCTCATCTAACTTGCTGAGGCACTGTTCTGTCCAGATCACTTGCCCCTGTCACAGTGGCTTTGCACCCATTGCCACTGCCTCCCGAATTAACTGGCCCTTTGGCATGTTGCTGGTCCAGTTTTCTCTGCATCCTTTCCTGGTAGACATAAACTCAGATTAGGAATTATTTGAACACTTCGAATGATTGCAAATGACTTCAGTTTATGTGATCATCATTGAAAAGATGATTATGATGTCTGACTAAACATTTTCAAAGTCCTCAGAACTCTAGTGTGATGGTCTATTTTGGGCCCCTTAAACTCAGAACAATGCATTTGACTTCTTTTTTTCAAAATCTATTTTCTCCCTTTCAACATATAAATATCCAATTGTTGCCAAATCCTTAAATGCAACTCATCCATCCCGATATATAGAATGGATCGAGACCTATAATTTCTTTCCTCAGCATTTTTATTGATATTAATTTATTTATTTAGTTAGTTAGTTACATGCAGGCATAAAGACATTTTCCTTGGTTTTATTTTCCTTATAAATTTCCAAAAGTTCATTCTGCATTTAAAGAGTACACGATCTCTGAGAACGTAAGTTGTCTCTTATGTTGCCTTACTTATTCCCTCAACTGTGCTCAGTTGATGATTTATCTCAACTATTTAGTCTTCTGTGTTCAATTCCTAGCACCTCATATAGTTCCCTGAGCAGTATCAGGGCCGATCTCTGAACATAAAGCCAGAAGTACACCTAAACATCACCAAATGTAGTCCCCAGTATATTTTGTTATAAATCCATCTCATTGATCAGTCTTTTGATTTCCCAAGCACAACATATTAACATTTTGGCATTAGGTCTATAATTATCTTTCCATTATAGATATTATATGTATTCATTATAATATTCAATTATAAATATTATAAAAACATAAATACCTTTTAATTCAATTTCAACACTCCAATTAGTAAGTGGGAACCATTCCATATTCAGTAGAACATGTGGGAAAAAAGATTGTGGAGTATGTTATGATCACTTAAACCAGGTAAAGTGTAGTTATTATGTCCACATGGCCAATAGACAAAATTCAGAACTCTTTCTTTGGGCCAGAACAATAATATAGCTCATAGGGCACTTGCCTTGCATATGGCTGATCCAGGTTTGATCCATTGCATCCCATATAGTCCTTCAAGTACCACCAGGAATAATTCCTGAATGCAGAGCCAAGAGTGCAGAGCTGTGAGAATCTTAGGGGGTTTAGTTGCCCCCAAAATAAAACCCAAAACCAAACCAAACAAACAAAACAGAATTTTCCCCCTTGATCTTTGAACTGTTGCTGGTAACTTTGCGAGGATGCCATTCTGAGCATCCATGAAGATGGATGTACACTCATGGGAGAACATCTATGTACTATTTCCATATGCAGTTAGTCAAACTGATGACGCTTCACTTACAGTATGTAAGACCCATACCCCAGAGGCTACAATAAAGAAGTATTTGTAATACGAACAACCAACTCACCAGCTCCAATATCACACAAGAGAACTGGTAAAGAACATCCATCTCTTGAAAAGAAAGAGATTTGGGGGAAAATTATATAACTTCATTTACTTGCAGAACACTTTCTATTTCTAATTTACTTAGTTTCCAAAATCATCTGAAAAGAGTTGATGGTTTTGAAATGAAGTCACACAGGTAAAGCCCATATGCCTGACTTTGGAAAGACTCACTCCAGGCTACCTAATATTTTGTCTCCAGAAATAAGAAACAAAGTGAAATCAGCAGGCCTCTTGAGTCAAATAAATAATCTAACAGGAGGGGAGATTTTTCAATATGTGGCAATTTCCATGAATCTTTCTTATGAAGTGTGTTCATTTGAATTTGTCAACAAGCTCCTGCTAAATAAAATCAGCTGGAGAACTAAAACTTCAGGCTGTAATTAAAGAACAAATTAAAAACGGTGCCAGCAGATTTCTGTTTTGTAGGGAGGCCTCACAAAATGACAGCACTATGTACACTAATGTTGCATCCTAGCTTTTTTAAAGCTACCTGAGAGTGTTTTGGATTAAAATGAAAGAAAATATGACCAGTAGCTTGTGGTCATTGTGGAAAGTAGTTTGGATATAAAGAAAAACTATTAGTGAGAATGTAAAACATTAGAATAGTTATAAAGCTATTACATTTTTGGAGCTCCTTAAACCATTTTAAAATATCTTAAAAACAGGAGGAATAATTGAGGGGCCTTGGGCACTTCATAGTATGAAGTAAGATCACCATTTTTTATAAATATCAATACCACTATGAACACATTACTTTTACTATAAAATTGTTTTTAATGTGGATGTAAAAGAGATTCTGTTGATGTGGTTGGTTTTGATCATCTTTATAGGATATTTAAGCAGAATATTAAGCATTTCAAATCTTTATTTTTATTTATTTTTGTTTTGTTTTGTTTTTTGGGCCACACCCGGTGGTGCTCAGGGGTTACTCCTGGCTGTCTGCTCAGAAATAGCTCCTGGCAGGCACGGGGGACCCTATGGGACACCGGGATTCGAACCAACCACCTTAGGTCCTGGATCGGCTGCTTGCAAGGCAAACGCCACTGTACTATCTCTCTGGGCCCTCAAATTTTTATTGATTCACTTGAAAACATCTAAAAATGTTAAGTATTTAAAATGTATGCTCTTTTCATTCTTCTTATTGGTATGGTCAAGAGTTGTAATAATGTATGAGAACATGGTGCTTGTCTAAGGGGTCACATACTTAGGTTGTGGCACTAACAAATGTGTGGTTGTGCAGGTGATTGTTTATTTTATTGGGGTGTTAGGTATCCCAAAGATCAGTGCAATTGAGATTGAACTCAGGCATGTGAGCTGTGCCACGGATTGAATTCTAATTCTAATGCTTGCAAATCGGGGTCTCTACCACTGAGTTATCCCCTGAGCTCATGGCTTAATCTTGGCTGTGCACTCAGGGGTCATTTCTAGTGGTGCTTGGGAGACAGCCATTATGTAGTGTCTGTGATCAATCTGGGGTTAGTCATGTCAAGGCAGAAGTTAAGAGCACTAGATATCCTTGAAAAGTGAATTTCTTCTGTATTCTTTTAAGAATTTACCCTATGATGATTAAACACATATTTTGGTGGGGGTAACAATGAGTAATCTTCAGGACTTCAACAAACTTTAATTTCTGATGATACCATAATGCAGTTGTGAGATAGGCTATGGGGACATTTTATTGGATTCGAATTCTCTTTGTCACTGCTACCTGATGTTGGATAGATATTGTAATATATGTAGTCAGTTAAAGCCCAGATGAGATGGGAGACCTGTTCTAATGGGTAAAGGGAATTCAGCCTTAGTTTCTGTCAGAGTCTTAGATTACTTAGTAGACCACCTAAGGCTTCGAATTAGAAACTTCTTTCCCAGACATTACATCAATTTGAACATGTTATCTATCTCCTTTCCTGGAAAAGCTCCCCATGTTCCTTTCTATTTTTTTTCCCTGAGTAATTCCTTCTTCTTCAAAAATGAACCAATAAATCAGATTCTTTTTTTTTTCAGGATTTACTCTTTATTTTTATTTAAACAACTTTATTACATACATGATTGTGTTTGAGTTTCAGTCATGTAAAGAACACCACCCATCACCAGTGCAACATTGCCATCACCAATGTCCCAAACCTCCCTCCTCCCCATCCAACACCCACCTGTACTCTAGACAGGCTTTCTATTTCCCTCGTATATTCTCATTAGGATAGTTCAAAACATAGTTATTTCTCTAACTAAACTCATCCCTGTTTGTGGTGAGCTTCATGAGGTGAGCTGTAACTTCCAGATCTTTTCTCTTTCACATCTGAAAGTGATTATTGCAAGAATATCTTTCATTTTTCTTAAAACCCATAGATGAGTGAGACCATTCTGCATCTTTCTCTCTCTCTCTCTGACTTATTTCACTCAGCATAATAGATTCCATGTACATCATGTATAGGAAAATTTCATGACTTCATCTCTCCTGACAGCTGCATAATATTCCACTGTGTATATATACTATAGTTTCTTTAGCCATTCATCTGTTGGAGGGTATCTTGGCTGTTTCCAGAGTCTTGCTATGGTAAATAGTGCTGCAATGAATATAGGTGTAAGGAAGGAATTTTTGTATTGTATTTTTGTGTTACTAGGGTATATTCCTAGGAGTGGTATAGCTGGATCATGTGGGAGCTCAATTTCCAGTTTTGGAGGAATCTCTATATTGCTTTCCATAAAGGTTTAACTAGATGGCATTCCCACCAGCAGTGGATACGAGTTCCTTTCTCTCCACATCCCCGCCAACACTGCTTGTTCTCATTCTTTGTGATGTGTGCCAATCTCTGGGGTGTGAGGTGGAACCTCATAGTTGTTTTGATTTGCATATCCCTGATGTGGAGCATTTTTTCATGTGTCTTTTGGCCATTTGTATTTCTTCTTTGTCAAAGTGTCTGTCCACTTCGTCTTCCCATTTTTTGATGTGATTAGATGTTTTTTTCTTGGAAAGTTCTGTCAGTGCCTTGTATATTTTGGAGATTAGCTCCTTATCTGATGGGTATTGGGTGAATAGTTTCTTCCACTCAGTGGGGGGCTCTTGTATCCTGGTTGCTATTTTTTTTGAGGTGCAGAAGCTTCTCAGTTTAATATATACCCATCTGTTAATCTCTGCTTTCACTTGCTTGGAGAGTGCAGTTTTCTCTTTGAAGATGCCTTTAGTCTCAATGTCCTGGAATGTTTTAACTACGTGTTTTTCTATATGTCTTATGATTTTGGTCTGATATCAAGGTCTTTCATCCATTTAGATTTAACCTTCCTACATGATGTTAGCTGGGGGTCTAAGTAAAATTTTTTGCAAGTGGCTAGCCAGTTGTGCCAACACCACTTGTTGAAGAGGCTTTCTTTGCTCCATTTAGGATTTCTTGCTCCTTTATTAAAAATTAGGTGATTGTATGTCTGGGGAACATTCTATGAGTATTCAAGCCTATTCCACTGATCTGAGGGCCTGTCTTTATTTCAATACCATGCTGTTTTGATAACTATTACTTTGTAGTCAAGTTTAAAGTTGGGGAAAGTAATTCCTCCCATATTCTTTTTCCCAATGATTGCTTTAGCTATTCTAGGGTGTTTATTGTTCCAAATAAATTTCAAAAGTGCCTGATCCACTTCTTTGATGAATGTCATGGGTATCTTTAGAGGGATTGCATTAAATCTGGAAGTATTGCCATTTTAATGATGTTAATCCTGCCAATCCATGAGCAGGGTATGTGCTTCCATTTCCGCGTGTCCTCTCTTATTTCTTGGAGCAGAGTTTTATAGTTGTCTTTGTATAGGTCCTTCACATTTTTAGTCAAGTTGATTCCAAGATATTTGAGTTTGTGTGGCATATTGTGAATGGGGTTGTTTTTCTTAATGTCCATTTCTTCCTTATTACTATTGATGTATAGAAAGGCTATTTATTTTTGTGTGTTAATTTTGTAGCCTGCCACCTTGCTGTATGAGTCTATTGTTTCTAGAAGCTTTTTCATAGAGACTTTAGGGTTTTCTATGTAGAGTCTCATGTCATCTGCAAACAGTGAGAGCTTGACTTCTTCCTTTCCTATCTGGATTCCCTGGATATCTTTTTCTTGCCTGATCACTATAGCAAGTACTTCCAGTGCTATGTTGAATAGGAGTGGTGAGAGAGGACAGTCTGGTCTTGTCCCAGAATTTAGAGGAAAGGCTTTCAGTTTTTCTCTATTGAGGACAATATTTGCCTCTGGCTTGTGGTAGATGGCCTTAACTATATTGAGAAAGGTTCCTTCCATTCCCATCTTGCTGAGAGTTTTGATCAAGAATGGGTGTTGGACCTTATCAAATGCTTTCTCTGCATCTACTGATATGATCATGTGATTTCTATTTTTCTTGTTGTTGATGTTGTGTATTATGTTGATAGATATACGGATGTTAAACCAACCTTGCATTCCTGGGATGAAACCTACTTGATTGTAGTGGATGATCTTCTTAACGAGGCATTGAATCCTATTTGCCAGGATTTTGTTGAGGATCTTTGCATCTGCATTCATCAGTGATATTGGTCTGTAATTTTCTTTTTTGGTAGCATCTCTGTCTGGTTTAGGTATCAATGTGATGTTGGCTTCATAAAAGCTCTTTGGAAGTGTTCCTGTTTTTTTCGATTTCTTGAAAGAGTCTTGCCATGATTGGTAGTAGTTCCTCTTGAAAGGTTTGAAAGAATTCATTAGGAAAACCATCTGGGCCTGGACTTTTGTTTTTGGGCAGACATTTGATTACTGTCTTAATTTCCTCAATAGTGATGGGTGTGTTTAGATATGCTACATCCTCTTCATTCAACTGTGGAAGATTATGTGTCCAAAAATTTATCCATTTCTTCCAGGTTTTCATTTTTAGTGGCATAGAGTTTCTCAAAATAGTTTCTGATTACCCTTTGAATCTCTACCATGTCAGTAGTGATCTTTCCTTTTTTATTCCTAATACGAGTTATCAAGTTTCTCTCTTTCTCTTTCTTTGTTAGTTTTGCCAGTGGTCTATCAATTTTGTTTATCTTTTCAAAGAACCAACTTCTGCTATCGTTGATCTTTCGGATTGTTTTATGGGTTTCCACTTCATTGATTTCTGCTCTCAGCTTTGTTATTTTCATCTGTCTCCCTATTTTTGGGTCCTTTTGTTGAGTACTTTCTAATTACATGAGCTTCATCATTAAGTTATTCAGGTATGCCCCTTCTTATTTCCTGATGTGTGCTTGCAAAGCTATGAATTTTCCTCTCAGTGCCACTTTTGCTGTGTCCCATAGGTTCTGATAGTTTGTGTCTCCATTGTCATTTGTTTCTAGGAAGGTTTTGATTTCCTTTTTGATTTCATCTCAGACCCACTGCTTATTCAGTTTTAGGCTGTTTATCTTCCAGGTATTAAAGTTTTTTTTCTGTGTCCCTTTGTAGTTCACATATAATTTCAGGGCTTTGTTGTCAGTGAAGGTAGCCTGCAAAATTTCTATCCTCTTGATATTATGGAGGTATGTTTTTTGTTCTAGCATGTAGTCTATCCTGGAGAATGTCCCATGTACATTAGAGAAGAATGTGTATCCAGGCTTCTGGGGGTGGAGTGTCCTGTATATATATAGTAGGCCTCTTTCTTCCATTTCTCTTTTCAGTCTAGTATATTCTTGTTGGATTTTAGTCTGGTTGATCTGTCAAGTGTTGACAATGCCGTGTTGAGGTCTCCCACAATTATTGTGTTGTTATTGATATTACTTTTCAGATTTGTCTACAATTTTATTAAATATTTTGAAGGCCCCTCATTCGGTGCATATATGTTTAGGAGAGTGATTTCTTCCTGCTTACATATCCTTGATTAATACAAAATGTCTATCTTTGTCCCTTACAACTTTCCTAAGTATAAAGTTTGCATCATCTGATATTAGTTGGACACTCCAGATTTTTTATGGGTGTTGTTTGCTTGGATGATTTTCCTCCAGCCTTTTATTTTGAGTTTATGTTTGTTCTTACTATTCAGGTGTGTTTCTTGTAGGCAGCAGAAGTTTGGATTGAGGTTTTTGATCCATTTAGCCACTCTGTGTCTCTTAACTGGTCATTAGTCCAATGACATTGAGAGAAAGAATTGTCCTGGAAGTTAGTGCCATCTTTGTATCAAAGTTTGGTCTGTCTGTTGGTCAGTCTTGTCTTAAAGTAGGATGTTCAGGTTTTTTTTTAAGAATGGTTTTGAGTCTGTAAAGTTTCTGAGCTGTTGTTTGTCTGTGAAACCATGTATTGTTCCTTCAAACTTGAAAGTGAGTTTTGCTTGGTGCAGTATTCTAGGTGAAGCATTTATTTCATTGAGTTTTGTCACTATGTCCCACCACTGCCTTCTGGCCATGAGTGTTTCCGGTGACATGTCTGCAGTAAATCTCAAGGATGTTCCCTTGAATGTAATTTCTCTTTTCTATCTTGCTGCTTTCAGAATTCTTTCTCTGTCTGTGGGATTTGTCATTGTGACTAGGATGTGTCTTGGGGTGTTCTTACTGGGATCTCTTTTAGTTGGTACTCTTCAGGCATGCAGGATTTGATCGCATGTATTCTTTAGCTCTGAGAGTTGTTTCTCTTTAAAGATGTTCTTGACTGTTATTCTTCCTGGAGATTCTCTTCCTGGGTCTCTGGGACTCCAATGATTCTTAAGTTGTTTCTGTTGAGCTTATCATAGACTTCTATTTTCATCTGTTCCCATTTTCTGAGTAATTTTTCCATTCTTTGATCATTTGCTTTAAGGCTTTTTTCCAATTTCTTCTGCTGTATGGAATTGTTATTCATCTCATCTTCCAGTGTACTAATTTTATCCTCAGCTGCTGTTAACCCATGGTCAAGCTCAACCATGTTTTTCTTTAATTCATCTACTGAGTTTTTCAGACCTGATATTTGATCTGAAATTTCAGTTTGGAGTTTTCTGATTTCTATCTTCATGTTCTCTTGATTCTTATTAGTGTTCTCTTTTTTCTCTTTCATACTTTCTTTGAGTTCTTTGACATCTTCCATATTGCGACTCTAAACTCCTTATCTGAGAGACTGACTAGTTGGTTGGTCATGTAAAAGTCATCAGAGTTGCCATTGTCATTCTCTATGTCTGGCGCTGGCCTGCGTTGTTTCCCCATTGTCACGCTTATATTGTGGGTTTTTCTACCTATTATGGTTGTATTCATTGGCTAAATGATGTGCATGGCTGTGAAGCAGAATCGCTGAGCTCCTCTGGCTCCTCCTTTTCACCCAGGCTCCAGTGAAGGCAAGCTGTGCGCAGATGAGCCAGATACAGGATAAATCAGGCCAAAAATGCAGCACAGCACAGAAGACAGGCAGATAAAGGTGCTGGCATTTGAGTTCCAGCAGAGTTCCCCTTTCTGGGTGTGTAAACTCACCTCCAGGGAAGGCTCCAGGGAAGGTGAGCCATCCGCATAAGCCACACACAGGATGAAATCTGGCCAAAAATGCAGCACAGCACAGAAGACAGGCAGATAGGGGTGCTGGCTTCTGCGTTCCCAGAAATCATTTAGAACTTTAAACCAAGTCTGAAATGGGTAATCCCCTCAGATGGTTGGGTCTTCTCATCCTCTTACTGACAAAGGTGAAAGAGCTTGAAGCCTCCAAAACCTTCACTGTGGTCTCCAGTGTCACCTAGAAAATTGACATTCACCTCTGAAGTAGGCAGGATCACCGGCAGAAACGCTGATGAAATCCAGTCTCGGGTAGCTGAAAACAGCATGATCCAAGATGGCTTCTTCAACCTTCTGACTCCTGGCAGAAACCAGCAGGAATCAGTGTGTGTATGTCCCGACCCACCTTTGAAGCAGGCAGGATCGCCAGCAGGAACGCACATGAAATCCAGTCTCAGGCAGCTCTGAAGTAGGCAGGATCACCAGCAGAAACGCTGATGAAATTCAGTCTCTGGCAGCTGGAAATCACGTGGCCCAAGATGGCTTCTGCGCCCTTCTGACTCCCAGGAGAAATCCAGGATTTACTCTTGGCGGTCTCAGGGGACCAAATGTGATGCTGTGGATCAAAACTTTCTGGCCCACAGGCCACAGGACCAAGACGAAAACCAGATTCTTAACTCTAAAGATATCTTGTCTCCTCCCATGGTATGCCATAGCATTTATAACTTAAATCCCTATACACATTGTATTGCAATTGCTGGTTTATTTATCTAATTCACTAAATTATGGATTTAGTGGTGTTGGTGCGTGTCCTAATAAAGCAACAATGAAGAACAATATGTCAAGCATAGAGCTTGGAGTTGAGAAAAACCAATCAATCAGAGTATGTTTGAAGCAAAAGTATAATAAGAATAACAATATTTCTAAAAGTAAAGAACCTAGCAGATGTTTATGTAGAACATGGTTATGCCTTACAAAGCACTTTATATTGCACTCACTTTAATTCTTATAATAAATATTTGAAGAAGGCCCTCCTTTTATTTCTGTTTATAAATTAGACAATTCAAGAAGAAAAATAATAATAAGAATTCTGTATATAAACTAAAGTGATCCTGGTCATGAGTTTCACTGTGTTATATAGCTCTCTGATTTATAACTCAAATGCTGTGCATCCTTGGGACTACATAGAAATGGGTTAAATTCAATAGCATTTGCTATAGCAAACAATATTATGAAGTATTTATTATAGTAAACAATATTATGAAGTGTTTTTGTTTGCTTGTTTATAGTTTCCCATCATTGTAAAAATCTCTTCGACAATTATAAGAGCTCTTTAGATAAATTTGAGTGATTCCCTTATATGAGCCTAAATGATCAATGTATTTTCTTTAGCTAGAACCTTCTCATTTATTGTATGGGAAATTTCCATGTTCTATTCAGCAATCAGCTTGGGCAAGTTTGCTGGGGTGGGTCATCTTTGTGTGACATTTTTGAGCATGAACCTGAAGCATTTCTGCCACTCTCAAGATGAGTGACCAAAAGAAGAGAGAAGTATCATTGCCCTGTAGTGGACTTTTCACCCAACCTCAGGCCTTTTGTTCTGCTTGGATCTAATGCCCTCAATTGCTTGCACATTGCTTCTTCTGATAGCCTGACAGAAAGAGGAAAGATTATTGTCTCATATTCTGTCAGCCTGTGTGGTCAGAACAGAAGTGGTATCAGACCAGACTCAAAAAATCAAACCTGTGACAGCAAGCAAGCCCAAAACGTTCTTTTGTGGAACCCAACATTATTAAAGTGAGGCTCAAATAAAATTTTTTTTTCTGAATAAGCTATGCTTATTCTTCATGTAACCATAATTGAGAAAAATTCAAATAAACTCATAAGTTGTTAGGTAAATATCAATATATTGGCAAAAGTTTCCTTCTGCCTCTCAATCATCATACAAAATATTACATTCAATTATCCCCATTCCTTAGCTTATATGCAATGAGAAACATCATTGGAAGAAAGAAAAAGGTCTTTAAAATGACTTATTTTTATTTCTTTAATAATATCAAGTCTCAAAATGATACACATGCCTATCAAATAATAAATTATGAAGCAATGCCATGCCATTAAGTAATTGTGATGTCACCAAACTGCTGTGGTTTGTTTAGTGACCCTGTTATCTCCTGTCATCATCAATTTTATTGATTCACAACTCTCCCTTTAGCCTTAATCTTTGATCTAGAGCTAGAAAGTTAGGTCATTAAACCCAAATAGAATCTTCAAGTTGGATAATTTAATAATTTTATTCTAAATTAATAACAGACATACTTTTGATTATAATGTAATAGTATATACTCAATATTAAAAGTTATTTTAAAATATTTCAAAATAACTTGCATTTTTATTATAAAATAAATTATTTTCTAAATAAATAAAAGATACATTAACAATATTATTCTAAATGATATAGGAGCAATATATTTTAGTATCTTCATTTACCTTAAAGTAGAAATTTTTGATTAAAGAGAAGTCAGAATCTAGATTCAAAATGGGAACAAAATGTTAGATTGAGAAGAATCTAAATCCAGTATTATTTAATGGGGGTAAAATTTGCCTTTATTTAGAAAACAACCCATCCAAACAAGTAAATATAAAAACATAATTTTTTTGAAAACACAAACTGAAATGAACTTAACCCTAGGCAATGCAAATAAGTTGTAATTGCTACATTGCTGCAAATATCCAATGTGGCAGTAGATTGTATTTAAAAGAAAATGTCTCCAGGAAAATGTTAGTGATATTTCTGTTTTTATTATTTTTTAGGTACGCTTACATTTAATGACCCTTAAAAATTCTAGAAGCTATATTTTGAAAACATTATTGATAAACTAATATACATTCAGAGGACAATGAGGGGTTTGGAAACAATTGTGCATGAGAAAGTCTTGATGAGACAAAAGCTATAGCATGTTCAAAACACTGTTTTTTTATAGGTGAGAATTCAAATATAATATACACAAATATGACTATCAAAGGCGATTTAGGTAGAGAGAACATTACTTGTTTCTCTATAATATCCATGACAAGTTAACTTTCCTTCAGAGATGGTACTATAATGAAAAAAAGTCGCATTTTATTTATAAAATTTTGAAAACATTTTTTTTCTGGGCTTTTTATTTGTTCATTTATTTGACCAAACCTGATTAAGTTCCTTAGGGGCTTCCACCCCAACTTTTAGCATTATTTTGCAGTCTTTTTTTCCCATTCTTCTAGTGGTAAATAATATTTTTCCTAAGCCCTCTGCCCCAGCTCAAATTTTTAGAATACCTCACTTCACAAATGTGACCCATCCTTCCTAGATTCAGAATGAATATCTGTCCTCTAAAAAGACTCTATGTGAAAAGAACTCATGAATTTGTTCTCCTGCCATTGCCATCCCTCAACATTCTTCAACTTCTTAACTTGCTTATTGTACCCAAAGCCATGTCTTAGTCACCTAGACTTAAAACCTCAGTCACCTATAACTCATCTTCTCCTCATTCCTTAGGCATCATGAAGTTCTGAGTCCTGAGATACAGGCAGAATTTGTCTATCATCAGTGGCCTGGAGCAACCAAGAGATAGTGACCAGAAACCTGTGGTTTCTGTAATATGTGGCAATGGTCTATGTGTTATCAAATGCCTCTCCTATGAGAAAACTGATATTCCTGGGAGGGGTTGGGAGAGAATTTTAGGAGCACTAGAAAATTCAGGCTTATTATCTATTAAAACTTCCTTCTGAAAATAGTAGAAAGATGTTTTAAGGAAGTAAAATTCACAAAGCCACATCCCTAGAGTCTATCTCTGTCTGAGAAATGTGGCTTTGAGCTTGTAACTCCCTGGCATAGAGAACAGCTGCAAATTTACAGGAAGTGGTAGGAGATGGGAATTTAGCATGAGGCAAATATCTTGTTTTGCTGTTCTCAGCCTCCTGGGTCTCCAAGGCTCAAGTCCAAATTGTTGGAGACTGGGAAATGCAGGGAAATGTTATGACATTTGTCTGTAGCCCCATTTCTTTGGAAAGAGGCTTAGCTGATCAGTTTTCAACATCTGTATTGTGAAAACTTTTCCTAGTCTAATCTGTGGTTTGAGAGAATAGCCAGAAGTTACTGTTTACTTCATTGTTCTTTCTTAAGATTGTGGTACAGTTCAGGGCAGAGAAAGAGCAGAGAAATGGCTTAGGGACATATAAAGGTCACTGCTTTTCCACTAGAGGTGGCCTACATTGATTCTCCCTGAGCAGTGTTTTAGAGCAGCATTCTTCAAACTCTTTGCATCCATGGCTGGGCACTTGTCCTACATGCCAGACCTCTGACAGCAGGTTACAATCAAGGCAGTGAACCTGTGAACAGTGGTAAAGCCTTTCTGCACTGGAAGGCCTACACCAGTTCATAAACCACACAGGTTGAAGACCTCTGTTGCAGAGGGTTTTCCAAACAAAATCTAATGAATAAATTGGAAATGAAATGGATACCTCAGCCAGGTTGTTTCATCCCCTCTCCCATCCCTCTCCATCTCTGAAGCTGACTGAATACTAACCATGATCTGACTGTTGGAGATCCAGAAAGTTTATCTTTTCAAAAGACTTGATGTACCTAGACTAGAACTTCTATCTCATATTAAGGATCTTTAGAGAATTCCCACTGTCAGGAAACCCTGCAGGAAACTGAAAGACTTGGGGATATGTTTTCAGTTTGTATGCTCCAGGATGTAGGGGCAAAGGTATAAAGTCTGGGTGAATCATCCTGAAGAGCTTAGCTGCAACCTTGTCTTCACCCTGCCTTAGATCCATTCCTGAGATCCTTGAGGTGGGAACCTCTCACAGCAGATGTGGTAAATCTTTAGGGACAGTCATGGAACTTTACTCAAAGACTGATGGCATGCTTTTCAAAGACTAGAGTTTCTTGATCTTGGGAAATCTTTGTAGAAAGGCAGATTCATCACATCTGGGACTAGTTTTAGGGTCTTTTTCCCAAACTGTCTCAAGAGTCCTGAGGTCCCATCAGCAATTCTCTTCCGAGTCAAATATTCGATGTAAAATCCTGAGGCCATGATGCTACCCAGACCTGGTAGTGACAGCAATTACCTTGGTCACCTCAGTGGTCACACTTGGAGATGCTTCAGAGATCATGTGGTCTCCAAATCCATGTGCCAGGGATTTAATGCAGATTGGGTGCATGCTATACTTGTGCCTAATCTGCTGAGTTTTCTCCCAGCCCACATGTAGGACTTTCAATATTTTATTATGGGCAGTTTACTTGGTAACATCTTGAGTTTCTTCTCCTGACTTCCCATACAGTAATTTTTGGTGGATAGGAGGGAAGTGAAGATTTAACCTCTGCTCAGAAGCTCTCTTTCTTTCTCCATCCAGGTTTCAGGACTCTAGTATTTGGGTTTTTAGGGAAAGTAGGGAATGGGGATCATTTTGCTTTTGGCCATTTCTAGTGTTTAATCATTTGAACACTTAATGATAGTATTGTTTAGTGTCTAATGTGTCACTGATTAGCTCTTATGGTCTGGGTGCAATAGAGGGCTTCTTTGAGTTTTCTTGAAAGTGGATGTAAAGGTGGTGAAATATAAAGAAATGAGAGCACACATAAATGTGTGTGGAGAACATTGTTCTAAGCTTAATATTCATACTAAAGGGTTTTTATAAGGGGTACATTGCCAGTCACTAGTTTAAAAAAAAAAGAATGCTCACATTTTGTTTCTTTGCAAAGCACAGAAACTTATCAGCATACATTGTTTGATCTTTAAAACAGTTCACATGTTAGCCCTGAAAAGATTAATGGAAGAAAGAGTAGATATATATAGGACACTCCATTCCAAAAAACCTGGATAAACATTCTTCTCCAATGTATATGGGTCATTCTCCAGGATAGACTACATACTGACACATAAAACATACCTCCATAAAATTAAGAGGATAGAAATCTTGCAGGCTACCTTTGCAGACCACTAGGCTCTGAAATTAGATGTGAACTACAAAGCCACACAGAAGAAAAACTTTAACAATTGAAAATTAAACACTCTGCTACTGAACAACCAGTGGGTCCAAGATGAAATAAAAAAAGTAAATCAAAATTTTCCTGGAAAAAAATGATAATGAAGACACAAACTGCCAGAATCTATTGGACACAGCAAAAGCGGTCCTGAGAGGAAAAGTTATAGCTCTACAAGCACACATCAGGAAGGAAGAAGGGGCATACCTGAATAACTTAATGACGCAGCTCAAAAAATTAGAAAATGACCAACAAAAGGACCCAAAAATAGGGAGACAGAAGGAAATAACAAAGCCGAAAGCAGAACTCAAGGAAGTGGAAACCCAAAAAACAATCCAAAAGATCAACAAAAGCAGAAGTTGGTTCTTTGAAAAATAAACAAGATTGATAGACCATTGGCAAAATTCACAAAGTAAGAGAGAGAGAGAGAAATCTGATAAGCTGTATTAAAAATGAAAAGGGGGGAGATTACGACAGATATTGCAGAGATCCAAAGGGTAATCAGAGACAACATTGAGTAACTTTATGCTACTAAACATGAGAACCTAGAAGAAATGGAAAAATTCTTGGACACTTATAACCTTCCACATTTCAGTAAGGAGGATGTAGCATATCTAAACACCCCCATCACTACTGAGGAAATTTAAACTGTAATCAAACATCTGGCCAAAAAGGAAAGCCCAGGCCCAGACAGATTTCCTAATGAATTTTTTCAAACCTTTCAAGAGTAGCTACTACCAATCCTAGCCAGGCTCTTCCATGAAATTGAAAAAATGGGAACACTCCCAAAAAGCTTTTATAAAGTCAACAACACCTTGATACCAAAACCAGACAGAGATGCTGCCAAAAAAGAAAATTACAGACCAATACCCCTGATAAATGCTGATGCAAAGATCTTCAACAAAATCCTGGCAAATAGGACTAATGCATCAACAAGAAGATCATACACTATGACCAAGTAGGTTTCATCCCAGGAATGCAGGGATGGTTTAACATCCATAAATCTATCAACATCATACACAACATCAGCAACAAGAAAAATAAAAATCACATGATCATATCAATAGACACAGATAAAGCAGTTGATAAGGTCCAATACTCATTCTTGATCAAAACTCTCAGCAAGATGGGAATGGAAGGAACCTTTCTCATTCTAGTTAAAGCCATCTACCACAAGCCAATGACAAATATTATACTCAAAGGAGAAAAACTAAAAGCCTTTCCTCTAAATTCTGGTACAAGAAAAGGCTGTCTGCTCTCACCACTCCTCTTTAACATAGTACTAGAAGTTCTTGCTATAGCGATCAGGCAAGAAAAAGATATCAAGAGAATCCAGATAGGAAAGAAAGAAGTCAAGCTCTCATTGTTTGCAGACGACATGATACTCTACTTAGAAAACCCTAAAGACTTTACCAAAAAGCTTCTAGAAACAATAGATTCATTTAGCAAGGTGGCAGGCTACAAAATCAACACACAGAAATCAATGGCCTTTTTATACACCAATAATGATAGTGAAGAGATGAACATCAGGAAGGCAATCCCATTCACAATAGTGCCACACAAACTCAAATATCTTGGAATCAACTTGACCAAAGATGTGAAGGACCTATACAAAGAAAACTATAAAGCCCTGCTCCAAGAAATAAGAGAGGATACACGGAAATGGAAACATACCGTGCTCATGGATTGGAAGGATTAACATCATTAAAATGGCAATACTCCGAAAGCATTATACAAATTTTTTTTATTTAAACACCTTGATTACATACATGATTGTGTTTGGGTTTCAGTCATATAAAGAACACAACCCATCACCAGTGCAACATTTCCATCACCAATGTCCCAAGTCTCCCTCCTCCCCACCCGACCCCCGCCTGTACTCTACACAGGTTCTCAATTTCCCTCATACATTCTCATTATTACGACAGTTCAAAATGTAGTTATTTCTCTAACTAAACTCTTCACTCTTTGTGGTGAGCTTCCTGAGGTGAGCTGGAACTTCCAGCTCTTTTCTCTTTTGTGTCTGAAAATTATTATTGCAAGAATGTCTTTTATTTTTCTTAAAACCCATAGATGAGTGAGACCATTCTGCGTTTTTTTTTCTCTCTCTCTGACTTATTTCACTCAGCATAATAGATTCCGTGTACATCCATGTATAGGAAAATTTCATGACTTCATCTCTCCTGACAGCTGCATAATATTCCATTGTGTATATGTACCACAGTTTCTTTAGCCATTCGTCTGTTGAAGGGCATCTTGGTTGTTTCCAGAGTCTTGCTATGGTAAATAGTGCTGCAATGAATATAGGTGTAAGGAAGGGGTTTTTGTATTGTATTTTTGTGTTCCTAGGGTATAATCCTAGGAGTGGTATAGCTGGGTCGTATGGGAGCTCGATTTCCAGTTTTTGGAGGAATCTCCATATCGTTTTCCATAAAGGTTGAACTAGACGGCATTCCCACCAGCAGTGGATAAGAGTTCCTTTCTCCCCACCTCCCCGCCAACACTGTTTATTCTAATTCTTTGTGATGTGTGCCATTCTCTGTGGTGTGAGGTGGTATCTCATCGTTGTTTTGATTTACATCTCCCTGATGATTAGTGATGTGGAGCACTTTTTCATGTGTCTTTTGGCCATCTGTATTTCTTCTTTGTCAAAGTGTCTGTTCATTTCTTCTCCCCATTTTTTTTTATGGGATTAGATGTTTTTATCTTGTAAAGTTCTGTCAGTGCCTTGTATATTTTGGAGATTAGCCCCTTATCTGATGGGTATTGGGTGAATAGTTTCTCCCACTCAGTGGGTGGCTCTTGTATCTTGGGCACTATTTCCTTTGAGGTGCAGAAGCTTCTCAGCTTAATATATTCCCATCTGTTAATTTCTGCTTTCACTTGCTTGGAGAGAGTAGTTTCTTCCTTGAAGATGCCTTTAGCCTCAATGTCCTGGAGTGTTTTACCTACGTGTTGTTCTATATATCTTATGGTTTTGGGTCTGATATCGAGGTCTTTAATCCATTTGGATTTTACCTTCGTACATGATGTTAGCTGGGGGTCTAAGTTCAATTTTTTGCAAGTGGCTACCCAGTTGTGCCAACACCACTTGTTGAAGAGGCTTTCTTTATTCCATTTAGGATTTTTTGCTCCTTTATCAAAAATTAGGTGATTGTATGTCTGGGGAACATTCTATGAGTATTCAAGCTTATTCCACTGATCTGAGGGCCTGTCCTTATTCCAATACCATGCTGTTTTGATAACTATTGCTTTGTAGTAAAGTTTAAAGTTGGGGAAAGTAATTCCTCCCATATTCTTTTTCCCAATGATTGCTTTAGCTATTCAAGGGTGTTTATTGTTCCAAATAAATTTCAAAAGTGCCTGATCCACTTCTTTGATGAATGTCATGGGTATCTTTAGGGGGATCGCATTAAATCTGTACAGTGCTTTGGGGAGTATTGCCATTTTAATGATGTTAATTCTGCCAATCCATGAGCAGGGTATGTGCTTCCATTTCCGCGTGTCCTCTCTTATTTCTTGGAGCAGAGTTTTATAGTTGTCTTTGTATAGGTCCTTCACATTTTTAGTCAAGTTGATTCCAAGATATTTGAGTTAGTGTGGCACTATTGTGAATGGGGTTGTTTTCTTAAATTCCATTTCTTCCTTATTAGTATTGGTGTATAGAAAGGCCATTGATTTTTGTGTGTTAATTTTGTAGCCTGCCTCCTTGGTATATGAGTCTATTGTTTCTAGAAGCTTTTTGGTAGAGTCTTTGGGGTTTTCTAAGTAGAGTATCATGTCATCTGTAAACAGTGACTTCTTCCTTTTCTATCTGGATTCCCTTGATATCTTTTTCTTGCCTAATCGCTATAGCGAGTACTTCCAGTGCTATGTTGAATAGGAGTGGTGAGAGAGGACAGCCTGGTCTTGTCCCAGAATTTAGAGGAAAGGCTTTCAGTTTTTCTCTATTGAGGACAATATTTGCCTCTAGCTTGTGGTAGATGGCCTTAACTATATTGAGAAAGGTTCCTTCCATTCCCATCTTGCTGAGAGTTTTGATCAAGAAAGGGTGTTGGACCTTCTCAAATGCTTTCTCTGCGTCGATTGATATGATCATGTGATTTCTATTTTTCTTGTTGTTGATGTTGTGTATGATGTTGATAGATTTACGGATGTTAAACCAGCCTTGCATTCCTGGAATGAAACCTACTTGATCGTAGTGGATGATCTTCTTAATGAGGCATTGAATCCTATTTGCCAGGATTTTGTTGAAGATCTTTGTATTTGCATTCATCAGCGATATTGGTCTGTAATTTTCTTTTTTCGTAGCATCTCTGTCTGGTTTAGGTATCAAGGTGATATTGGCTTCATAAAAGCTATTTGGAAGTTTTCCTGTTTTTTCAATTTCATGAAAGAGTCTTGCCAGGATTGGTAGTAGTTCCTCTTTGAAGGTTTGAAAGAATTCATTAGTAAATCCATCTGGGCCTGGGCTTTTGTTTTTGGGCAGACATATGATTACTTTCTTAATTTCCTCAATAGTAATGGGTGTGTTTAGATATGCTACATCCTCTTCATTCAATCGTGGAAGATTATAAGATTCCAAGAATCTATCCATTTCTTCCAGGTTTTCATTTTTAGTGGCATAGAGTTTCTCAAAGTAGTTTCTGATTACCCTTTGAATCTCTACCATATCAGTAGTGATCTCTCCTTTTTCATTCCTAATACGAGTTATCAAGTTTCTTTCTCTTTCTTTCTTTGTTAGTTTTGCCAGTGGTCTATCAATCTTGTTAATTTTTTCAAAGAACCAACTTCTGCTTTCGTTGATCTTTTGGATGTTTTTTCAGGTTTCCACTTCATTGATTTCTGCCCTCAGCTTTGTTATTTCCTTCTGCCTCCCTATTTTTGGATCCTTTTGTTGAGCCCTTTCTAATTCTATGAGCTGCGTCATTAAGCTATTCTGGTATGCCCCTTCTTCTTTCCTGATGTGTGCTTGTAAAGCTATAAATTTTCCTCTCAGTACTGCTTTTGCTGTGTCCCATAGGTTCTGATAGTTTGTGTCTCCATTGTCATTTGTTTTCAGGAAGGTTTTGATTTCCTCTTTGATTTCATCTCAGACCCACTGATTATTCAGTATGAGGCTGTTTAACTTCCAGGTGTTAAAATTTTTCTTCTGTGTCCCTTTGTAGTTCATATATAATTTCAGGGCTTTGTGGTTAGCAAAGGCAGCCTGCAAAATTTCTATCCTCTTGATATTATGGAGGTATGTTTTATGTGCTAACATGTAGTCTATCCTGGAGAATGTCCCATGTACATTAGAGAAAAATGTGTATCAGGCTTCTGGGGGTGGAGTGTCCTGTATATATCTACTAGGACTCTTTCTTCCATTTCTCTCCTCAGGTCTAGTATATTCTTGTTGGGTTTCAGTCTGGTTGACCTGTCTAGTGTTGACAATGCCGTGTTGAGGTCTCCCACAATTATTGTGTTGTTATTGATATTATTTTTCAGATTTGTCAACAGTTGTATTAAATATTTTGCTGGCCCCTCATTCGGTGCATATATGTTTAGGAGGGTGATTTCTTCCTGCTGTATATATCCTTTGATTAATACAAAATGTCCATCTTTGTCCCTTACAACTTTCCTAAGTATAAAGTTTGCATCATCTGATATTAGTATGACCACTCCTGCTTTTTTTTGGGTGTTGTTTGCTTGGATGATTTTCCTCCAGCCTTTTATTTTGAGTCTATGTTTGTTCTGACTATTCAGGTGCGTTTCTTGTAGGCAGCAGAAGGTTGGATTGAGTTTTTTGATCCATTTAGCCACTCTGTGTCTCTTAACTGGTGCATTTAGTCCATTGACATTGAGAGAAAGAATTGTCCTGGGAGTTAGTGCCATCTTTATATTAAAGTTTGGTGTGTCTGTTGGTAAGCCTTGTCTTAAAGTATGCCGTTCAGTTTTTTCTTTTAAGAATGGTTTTGAGTCTGTGAAGTTTTTGAGCTGTTGTTTGTCTGTGAAACTATGTATTGTTCCTTCAAACCTGAAAGTGAGTTTTGCTGGGTGCAGTATTCTAGGTGAAGCATTTATTTCATTGAATTTTGTCACTATGTCCCACCACTGCCTTCTGGCCATGAGTGTTTCTGGTGACAGGTCTGCAGTAAATCTCAAGGATGTTCCCTTGAATGTAATTTCTCTTTTCGATCTTGCTGCTTTCAGAATTCTGTCTCTATCTATGGGATTTGTCATTGTGACTAGGATGTGTCTTGGGGTGTTTTTTCTGGGGTCTCTTTTAGTTGGCACTCTTCAGGCATGCAGGATTTGATCGCATGTATTCATTAGCTCTGGTAGTTTCTCTTTAATGATGTTCTTGACTGTTGATTCTTCCTGGAGATTTTCTTCCTGAGTCTCTGGGACTCCAATGATTCTTAAGTTGTTTCTGTTGAGCTTATCATAGACTTCTATTTTCATCTGTTCCCATTCTTTGAGTAATTTTTCCATTGTTTGATCATTTGCTTTGAGGCTTTTTTCCAATTTCTTCTGCTGTATGTAATTGTTATGGATTTCATCTTCCAGTGTATTGATTCTATCCTCAGCTGCTGTTAACCTGTGGGAAATCTCAACCATGTTTTTCTTCAATTCATCTATTGAGTTTTTCAGACCTGTTATTTGATCTGAAATTTCTGTTTGGAGTTTTCTCATTTCTATCTTCATATTCTCCTGATTCTTATTAGTGTTCTCTTCTATACTTTGTTTGAGTTCTTTGAACATGTTCCATATTGCAACTCTAAACTCCTTATCTGAGAGACTGACTAGGTGGTTGGTTAGGCTCAGGTCATCAGAGTTGCCATCTTCATTCTCTATGTCTGACGCTGGCCCGTGTTGTTTCCCCATTGTCACACTAGTATTGCGGGTTTTTCTACGTGTTGTGGTTGTATTCATCGGCTAAATGATGTGCACCATCGCGAAGGGGAGCGGAGCAACCATGCTCCTCTGGTTCCTCCCTTTCTGTGTGTGTGGACTCACCTCCACGGAAGGCTCACAGGAAGGCAGGCTGGCAGATGAGCCGCACCCAGGATGAAATCAGGCCGAAAATGCAGGACAGCAGAGTAGAGAGGCAGAAGGGTTCTGGCATCTGAGATCCAGCGGAGTTCAGTGGCTCCTCCCTTTCTGGGCCTGTCGACTCACCTCCACGGAAGGCTCACAGGAAGGCAGGCTGGCTGATGAGCCGCACCCAGGAGGAAATCAGGCCGAAAATGCAGGACAGCAGAGTAGAGAGGCAGAAGCGTGCTGGCATCTGAGATCCAGCAGAGTTCAGTGGCTCCTCCCTTTCTGGGCGTGTTGCATTATACAAATTTAATGTGATCCCCTTAAAAATACTCATGACATTCTTCAAAGAATTGGATCAAACACTTATGAAGTTCATCTGGAACAATAAACACCCTCGAATAGCTAAAGCACTCCTAGGAAAAAGGAAAATGGAAGGCATTACTTTCCCCAACTTTAAACTGTACTACAAAGCAATAGTTATCAAAACAGCATGATATTGGAATAAAGACAGACCCTCAGATCAGTGTAATAAGCTTGTGTTCTCAGACAGTGTCCCCCAGACACACAATTACCTAATTTTTGACAAAGGAGCAAGAAATCCTAAGTGGAGCAGGGAAAATCTCTTCAACAAGTGGTGCTGGCAGAACTGGTTAGCCACTTGCAAAAAAGCAAACATAGACTCCCAGTTAACATCATGTATGAAGGTAAAATCCAAATGGATTAAAGACCTTGATATCAGACCTGATACCATAAGGTATATAGAACAACATATCTGTAAAACACTCCATGGCATTGAAACTAAAGGCATCTTCAAGGAGGAAACTGCACTTTCTAAACAAGTGGAAGCAAAGATCAACAGATGGGAATACATTAAACTGAGAAGCTTCTGCACCTCAAAAGAAATAGTGCCTAGGATACAAGAGTCACCCACCAAGTGGGAGAAACTATTCACCCAACACCTATCAGATAATGAGCTAATATCCTAAATATACAGGGCAGTGGCAGAACTTTACAAGAAAAAAACATCTAATCCCATCAAAAAATGGAGAGAAGAAGTGAACAGACACTTTGATAAAAAAGAAATACAAATGGCCAAAAGGCACATGAAAAAATGCTCCTCATCACTAGTCACCAGGGAGATGTAAATCAAAACAACGATGAGATACCACCTCACACCACAGAGATTGGCGCACATCACAAAGAATGAGAACAATCAGTGCTGGATGGAGATTCCTCCAAAATCTGGAAATTGAGCTCCCATTAGACCCAGATATTCCACTCCTAGGGATATATCCTAAGAACATAAGAATACAATACAAAAACCCCTTCCTCACACCTATATTTATTGCAGCACGATTCACAATAGCCAGGCTCTGAAAACAACCAAGATGCCCCTCAACAGACGAATGGCTAAAGAAACTATGGTACATATACACAATGGAATATTATGCAGCCGTCAGGAGAGATGAAGTCATGAAATTTTCCTATACATGGATGTACATGGAGTCTATCATGCTGAGTGAAATAAGTCAGAGACAGACAGAGAGAGAGAGAGAGGGAGAGAGAGAGAGAGAGAGAGAGAGAGAGAGAGAGAGAGAGAGAAAGAGAAAGAGAGAGAGAGACGCAGAATAGTCTCACTCATCTATGGGTTTTAAGAAAAATAAAAGTCATTTTTGCAACAGTCCTCAGAGACAATGAGAGGAGGGCTGGAACTTTCAGCTCACTTCATGAAGCTCACCACAAAGAGTGGTGAGTGCAGCTACAAAATAACTAAACAGAGAACTATCATAATCATGTGAATGAATGAGGGAACTGGAAAGCCTGTCTGGAGTACAGGTGGGCGTGGGGTAGGATGAAGGGATATTTGGGACATTGGTGGTGGGAATGTTGCACTGGTGAAGGGGGGTGTTCTTTACATGACTGAAACCTAATCACAATCATTTATGTAATCAAGATGTTTAAATAATGAAAAAAAAAGAAAAAAAAAAACAATTCACATGGTTTTAAATGTTTGTAATCTTAGAATCAATACAGTTCAGTTAGGAGCCCAGAGTATAAAAGAAAGGTAAGTTTTAACATCTCAAAGTAGTTCCTCTCTGGCCTGGCCCTAAGTGTCATACTGATGTAAATTAAGAGATTAGTAAGAAGCCAGTTTTTCTTAACAAATTTCCTTTATCTAAGGGAACAGATTTTTAGATCTAGGGGCTTATAACAAATGACCAACTTCCTAAGATCAGGTTTTGAAAGGGGCAAAACTTATATGAATGGGGGTACAGTACGTATACCTAGTAAAATTCAATAGCCCAATGTTATTCTAGCCAAATGTTTTTGGAATTATTTAGCAAGTATTCAAAGTGTCACGGGGAAGTCCCTGAAGCAAAGCAATCCTTTCTGTTACAAACTGCTTTGGCATTCAAAGACAAGGAAAAAAAAATTGTTTTTGATGCTAAATCTTCCAGGGAAAGAGAAATTTAATCAAGACAATATTTTTGCCTGTAATTATGCACAGCAAAAGAAAGAACAGACCAAATAAATGTAAAGGAAAATACAATATCAGTACCATAACATGAATCTCAAAAATTCTCTATGGAATTTCCCCAAATCTCCATGCAGTTTTCTACAGTGGACCTTTTGGTGAAATTCCTCGAGGGCATACAGATAGCCATCCATGCCAGGAAATACATCTGGTGGGTCTTCTGTCTGCTCCCCACAATAGAAGTATAGAAATTCCTATCAATTGTGCAGACACTAATGACAGTTATTTGCCATCAGTATTTCATCCATGTTTTCTTGTAGTTTAGTTCAATTTTTTCTTCCTTTTCTTTGATGTTTTATTTATTTATTTATTTATTTATTTATTTTAATTTTGGGCCACAATTCATGTGAGAATGTAAGCACTCATAGGTAATTCCTTGCTCTATGCTCAGAAATTACTCCTGACAGACTTGGGGACCATATGGGATGCTGGGGATTCAACCTGGGTAGTCACATACAATGCAAAGGCCCAACCCACATCAGTATTGCTCCAGACCCATTTTATTTATTTTTAATAAATTCTTTAATTGAATCATTGTGAGATACACAGTTACAAAGTTGTCATGATTTTCAGACAAAAAATGTACAACACCCTTCACCAGTGCACATTCCCCACCATTCCTTGTTTCCCTCCCATTCTCTCTCACTGTCCTTTGCTTGCCTCTGTGGCAGACATTTTTCTTCTCTCTCTTTCTCACTTACTTTTAGACACTATTGATTGCAATTTAATTATTGAAGGGATATAATGCAGATCACATTGTCTCCTTTCAGCATTCAGTTCTTGTTCAGAGTGATCATTTCAAGCTATCATTGTCATAGTGGTTCTTTCTCTCCCCTAACTTTACTTCCCTGCTATTTGTGGCAAGCTTCCAATCATGGACTGGTCTTCCTGGCCCTCATCATTATATATATTGTCTTTGGACATTAATATCATACTTTTTTATTTACCACAAGTGAATGAGATTGTTCTATGTCTATTCCTCTCCCTCTGATTCATTTCACTCAGTATTGTACTCTCCAGATCTATCCATGTATAAGTAAATTTCATGACTTCAATTTTCCAAATGTCTGTGTTCTATTTCATCATGAACCACAATTCCTTTATCCACTCATCTGCACTTCGGTTGTTTCCAGATTCTGGCTATTATGATATTGCTGCAATAAACACAGGAATGCAGAGGGCTTTCCCTGTGTTTTGGTTTTGGGTCCTAGGATATATTCCTAGGAGTGATATTACTGGGTCAGCCCAATTTTTTAAGAGTTTTATTTAGGTGAATTATATATAATATATACAGATAACACTATAATATTGTGATTTGCCAAGTTTTTCATAATATATTTGTTTCAGGCATTAAATGTTCCAACACCAGTGTCATTACCAGTATGATCTGCCCTCCAACAAAGTCCTCAGTTTTCACCAACCACCACCCCAGCTTACCCCCTTAGCAGGCACAAATTTACTCCATACTGTAAGTTACAAGACAAAAGCAAATAAAATTATCAAAACATATATCAATAAAAAATAGTTATTATATCTCACAGTGGTGTTTCTGTAGTCATTGTTTGAGGATTTACTGGGCTAGTTGGTACTAGGTAAGCTTTCTGTGTTATTGTTTTTGCTCATTAAACTTAGTGGTCTTCAAAACAAATTTACCATAAGATTTTCTCAGCGCTTACTTGTTCTGTCACAAAATTTGGAGGCATGTATGGCCTCGTGGTCTAGGAACTATAGAGATGGAATGATTTGGTGATTTGATAGTTTGATGAGGTTCAGTTCTGGAACTGGGTTATTTCTATGTTAAAAGATGTTGGGAATGACTTCTTGCTCTATGCCTTCAGGCAGGAAAAAAAATTGGCCTTCCCCCAATCCCAGAAGGCCTAGTTTGTTTTTGTTTTTGTTTTTGTTTTTGTTTTTGTTTTCAGCCTGGGGCTGATCTACCTGGGAAGGTTCAGAGGCATCATGTTCTTTTTGTGAATAGTTGTGGAGTTGAGCTATTTCTATGCTGGAAGATGGCAGTTGTGGGCAAAGGATCTTCTGGTGGTTGGTGAGGAGTAAATTTGTCCACTCCCAATTCTAGGAAGGCCGCTGGAGTTTTGACCCCTTAAACTAGTCCTACCTAACAAGATTCAGCTGCTCACCATTCTTTTTAAAATTACTTGTGGAGCTAAATTGTTTCTATGTCAGAGGATGTTAGGTATGGCTGTAGGGCTGCTGTGTCTTTAGACAGAAGGGGAAGGTACAATAAATATTTTTAAATATTATGTATAATATGTACAAAATAGAATAATAAATAATGTATACATTCTATTCATATTTACATAATTTTTATTTTATATATTTATTATTTAGTTATTATATATTATATAATATATTATATAACCATATGTTAATATTTTATATATTTATTATATTTACATAATTTATAATTACATGATTTATTTATTTTACATTCTATTTATATTTACATAATCCTTATGTATAAAACTGGAGTGACTTGAACATATGCAGACACTAGTGAAACAGTTCAGCTCTACCATCTCCAGAAGTTTCTTCATGTAAAAATTTCTTCCATAAGTATTTAAAGCTCTGGTTTTTGGAGGAGGACTCCATGACAACAACAACAACAATAATAATAACATAAATGTTTATTGCATGCTTTGTGATGCTAAGTGTTTGTCATGATTATCTTATGTAATCCTCACAATGAGGCTGTGAGTAATATGCTATTATTAGCTTCATTTTCCTCTTACAAAAACTGAAGCTTAGGTAGAGTGTTGCAAATTTCTAGAGTCATACATATACAAGGGCAAGGGGCTTGAACTCAGGCTACCTTCCTTTAATTACAACTCCACATAAGAATTTTCTGTACCCTGACCTTGACTTTGAGTACAATACTCAGTTATGTACTCAAAAACAGTGATGAATTCTGCTAATTGAAATTTTATAAGGGAAAATAAAATAATTTAAAAAGAAGTCTCTTATCTAATCATTTATTGAAGAAAAGTCAGAAACTCCAGCAAATTGTATGAAAGAAAGAAAGAAAGAAGAGAGAAATAAAGGGGAAAGAAATGATTGAGAGGGAAGGAAGAAAAGGGAGGGAGAAAAGAATAACTAAAAAATCATTAGCTTGTTTGAGATTGTTTTGTCTATCTAAAAAAATTCAACCAAAGAATTAAAAATTTGGAACTTAAGTAGATTTCCTGGATGCTCATATTTAGCTTGTTTGAAAATTCCAGTAGAGGAAGGTGTGGGGGTAATTCTGTGGAGTTTCAGCTTGTAGTTTCACACAAGAAATCAGACAAAACTTTGGTAAAAATAAAAATTATCAAAAAAAGAAATCAGACAAAGTGCATTTCAGCGCTGGTGGTTATTGATCAGCTCCTTGGATCTTTCTGAGCCAGCCAAGCTTTTCTTTTTCTACTGCTTTCCTTTCCATCTTTATTAACCAGAATTTAACATAAATCACCTGAGGGTCAGGGTTAATGTAATTGGGGTGTACTAATTAACTCAGAAAAGGTGAAGGAAAAAGTAAAGTGATTTTACAGGTGTAGCCAATAGAAGGGGTGCACAAATTTAAAATATCAAATTCTGGAAGTGGGTCACATCTGGCATAGGCCTGTCCACTGTCAGTTGGTCCAAAGTCTCTAGAGCACAGGTAGATTGATGTCTGGACCTAGCTTTGCCCTTGAGTTTGCTCTGGAGTCCTTTCTGAAGATCTTGGTGATCTTGCAGCTCTTATTAAGTCACCTAGAAAAAAGTGACGCGTATGAACTGTGTTTTTGCCAGTGACTAAAGAAACTGAAGTTTAGAAAGCGTATGAGTATTGTAGGTCAGAGAGATGGCTCACTGGGTTGAATGAGTACTTGGCTTACTGAAGGCATACTTCAATCTCTGGCACCATATGGCCTCCTGGTAGGAGTAAACCAAAAAGGAGTATTGCTAGCGGGGTAGAAGTCCAGGTAAAACAAAAAAATCTCAGTTTGCTATTTAAGTCATTGGTATCTAGCCCATTAGGGACTGTTAGGAGCAGTCATGAGAGATAGGTGGAGATTGAAACAAGTAGGCCTGGTTGCTTTACTAATGTACTTTGCTCACTGCCTCATCTCTGAACAATATTCAATTCTAGTCACAGACCTCAAAAGATAGATCATTTCAGTATCCGACCATCTTCTATAATTTATGTTATGAAATTTCCTGTGGAAGACAGAACAAATTATTTTAATTTTCTGCAAATGTAAATTCAATTGTACCTAAAAACAATTTTGAGTGCTCTTTTGTTTTCACTACAATGATAGAAAATGATGCAAGATTCTAAGAAAACATAAAATTTTATTTTGACTTCAAAGGATGTCATTGTGCATACAAGACATAGAAATAGAACAAATAAAAATGGAATGGCTTATAGTACTTATAAGCTATTTTTTAAGGAACAAAAATCACATGGTTGTGTTATACACAATAGGCATTCATGCCTCACAACTTTCAGTTTGATGTTTCCATGTATATAGTTTCCAAATTGGGAGTCTCAAGTCTTTGGTGAGTTATAAAATTATTTTTTAACAAAATGTCCACCAGTTAAGGTATAAAGTAAAAAAATCTTACTGTATAGGAAGGTTATATATTATTTTTTAGTTGTTTTTATTTTAATTTTTATTTTGACCAAAGTGGAATACAAATCTTTCACAGTAATTTTTTAGGTATATAGTGACGTTGAATCAGGGGGGCATTCCTACCACCAATGTTGTCCTCCCTCCACCCAGCATGTTCCCAGCATGCATCCCTATGTCCACCTGGGCTGCTAGTATAAGTGGTCCCCCCTGTGTCTAGCATGTTGTAGATTGGATGTCTATTGTGTTGTTGTTGGCTTTGGATTTGCTGTTTAAGTTTGATCTTTTTTTTTTATTTCTACTTAATGTTCATACGACTGTCTTGTCTTTTTATAAACTCTTTTTTGGTTATAAATACACATACAATCGTTCATGGTGGGTATATTTTAAAATATTTTCTTCACATGGTTTTAGTCACAGTACTTTCTAAAATGCTCCATTAATCTAAGTAATCTATGACCTAGATCTTTATTTCTGCTATTTATTAAATGCCTAAAGATTTTTAGGCTCAGCTAACTTTTAAGAAAATTACAATGATAATAACACTTCTGGAGAAAGGCCTTCACAGTAATAGCAGCTAACATTTTCTGAATACTGTTAATGTGTTGAGTTTTGTGCTAAATACTTTGTTGGAATTATCTAAATCTACTTTCATAGCAATTCTAAGAAAAGGAGGTTACTATTATTATTTCTACTTCCAGATGTGGTTTTAAGAGGTATTTTAAGTTGCTCCCGGTCAAGCAGCTGGTAGTAGAACTCTAACCCATGACTGTCTGACTCCAGGGAAAAGGCATTTTGCCAACATGTTATGGTATTTTTTTCAGCTCAGATCCCGCATAGAAGGTTTTGTGTTTTGTAAACCTCTTTTCCCCCTAACTCTTGTGTAATGTTTCTCATTTAGTGCCATAATTCAACCTTTATGTTTCTTGCATAAGATTAGCAAAGAACATTTCTGTTATGGTGCTGGAGTGTGAAATGACATTGAAGGAGGTTAATTCTATAATGTTTTTTGGATCTTGTTTCTTCCTATTCCTTTGCAATATCTAAAGAGAAAAATCTTGGACTTTGAAATCAACTTGCCTAACCCTAAGTGAAGGAGTGAGAACTTTTTTTTCCTCCCTTCTATGAAGAAAAGTTTCAACCAGGAAAGAACAAAATGTACAACAGAAAATTTAAATGTGGGCATTTCTAGAACTAGAAGGAAATTTTCTCTGTTAGAGAACCGCAGATTTTTCTACAAAGGAGCAGATGGTAATTATTTCTGGTTTTGAGAACTATATGGATTCTTATTCTAAGGATTCTTATTATTATGTCAGATTATTGAATTTTGCCATTGTAGTACAAAAGCTACATGGTCAATGCTTGAACAGATGAAAATGACTGAACTTGGTCTGTGGCCTGTGGTTTGACCATTCCTGTTCAAAAACCAAAACAGAAGCCTCTTTAACACATATGATGTCAGCATGTAGCTCTTACTTGATTCTGTGCTAGCATCAAATTGTTAATAGCCAGTTCGAGGCAAAAAAAAAAAGCATTCATTTACTTTTTTTCTAAGTTTTTATATTTACCTATAACACTTTCTGCTATCTGTTGTTCTCTTCTTACTTGCAGTTTTGTAACAAGATCCAGAAATATGTGGAATCTAAAATATATCTAGTTTTATTACTAACATCTTCATGTCTTTGTAGGTCCACTGCCATGAGATTTTGCAGGCATGTGTGTGGCCATTCATTCAAATAACTTCCCTGTGGGGTTAATGTCCTTTAGGATTCTTTTCTCATTTGCTTCAGAATATGAATCTAAAGTGGTTCTAATCTAATGAAACCAACAAGTTCTACAAATAGCTGCCCTTTAATGTGAGCCCCTGGTAGTTTGTATGAAAGAAGTATTTTGGTAAGAAATGTCCCTGGATTGAGAAAGTCCTCAGGGTCCACCAACTCCAGAGTTTTACTCTTAGTGTTTCTACCCAATATTATTACATTTATTTAACTTTTATTTACAATGTTTCTAATCAGAAAAAGAATTATTATAGAGTTGAAGTAAAAAAAAATTAAGGCCATCAGTCAGAGCCCAAATATTACTATTGTTAGTTCCTACTGGTGAGGTTATCAATCTCTTTTCTATGGTGTGCTTTGTGTGTACATACTATTAACTTTGCATAAGGAACATGCATTAATTTTTATCTCCAGAATAAAATGAAAGCTAAAGCTCTTTATCAGTTGTTTTTATCTTGTGTTTATTTAGAAAAAAGGAAGAAAAAATTCTGAGGACACAATACTTGAGAACACTCTAGTGGGGGTGCAAGGAAGGAAAACTGGAGATTCAAAATTATCCAATATTCTACTTTTAGTGAGGGATGATTTGTTAAAAACATTTTCGAAAGCATAAATATAGCCTTTCATTTCCTTTCTGTATTTCCTCTAGGGATAAAGCATAAAGTGGGAGTAAAATTGTCTGGATTGATGGGACGCTTTCCCATGTTCTCTGTTTAGATGAAGAAAAGAGATTGCTTTACATATTAGAAGGTAGAGAAGTTGATATTTAAAATGTGCTCTTTGCAATTTTTGTTTTGAAACACTAGTAACATGTTTATGTGTTTCCCAGTCACACTGGTTTGAGAAGGCTGAATTCTCTAAGAATGGCTTTTTATAGGAGGCTCGTTTCAGGTACCTTTTATGAGGCCAGATGAAGAGATCAAATGAGGGGCCAAAATAATAATACAGGGGTTAGGGCGGGCACTTGCGTATAGAATGTGGCTGATCCAGGTTTGTTCCTTGGATTCCCATATGGTTCCTTGAACCTGCCAGGAGTGATTCATGAGCACAGAGCCTAAAGTAAGCCCTAAGCACAGTCAGAACAAACCAAATCAAAAGAACAAATTAAAACAAAACCAAACCCAGGAAAGACTGAGTAAAAAGAGACCAGGCAGAGGATCTGGGCCCTTGGTTTGGGGTTACTCACATGGAGGGGGTGGGCAGTTGAGTAGTGGCGGAAGTGGTGATAGTGTCAGTGATAGCACAACAGAGAAGAAGGCCAATGCCCAGTCCCTATGTGCCTTTTATTCTCCATAGCATATTAGAATCACTCAGGACCTGGTAACCACTGATGTTGAAGTCCCACTCTCTACATCATCAAAATATTGAGGATAGCATCAGATTATCAATATTTAAAGTTGTCTAGGCAACTCTATTATGCAGCAAAATTTGTTAACTGCATTCTGAAAGTAAAGTCAGAGAGGCAGGCAATTGCATTTCACTATGCATTGTTTGTTGGTTAAGTCCCAGTTGCAGAGGAGGAATAAATCTATTTCACTTTGGAAGAAAATGGCATGAGTTGGGGCCGGATAGATAGCATGGAGGTAAGGCATTTGCCTTGCATGCAGAAGGATGGTGGTTCAAGGCCCGGCATCCTATATGGTCCCCCGAGCCTGCTGATTTCTGAGTGTAGAGCCAGGAGAGATGCCTGAGTGATGCCAGGTGTGACCCAAAAACCAAAAAAAAAAAAAAATGGCATGAATTACAGAAGAAGGAACACTTAAGCAAAATATCACTAGAGAAGTTGGACTTCACATAATAAAAAAGAGTGAGTTGTGATACATTCCATACCCAAAACAAAGAATTATAGTACAGTGTTATAAAATGTTGAGGGTAGGACTAGGGAAGTGCAGTTCAAGTGATAAAGCATACAACTTACACATTGAGTTCCAGGGTTTGATCCCAGCATTACATGGCTCCCTGAGCACCACTGACGATGTACCATACCCTACCCCCCCCAAAAAAAATAATCAAGCAAAATGTATAGGAATATAAACTGGAACTTCAACAGGACTATGCGGTAGTGTGTCTGTTAGTTAGAACTGCTATAACAAAGTACCACAACCTAGATGTCTGATAGATTTTAAATCTCATGCAATGAGCATGCCGCAATGAATTAAGAAGGAATGTAACCACAACCACAAATGCAGTTACCATGTTTGAATCAGTTCAACTCCATAGACACACTATTTTCTTGAACGAGATATAAACTGAAATGCGAAAGATCATGGCTAAACTGGCCTATTCAGAAAGCTGGCCATGTTGGGAGGAGAGGGTGGGTCAAACCCCACCCTGGAGAAGCCACACTTGCTACCTCCATCACTCAGAATCCCCATTGCTCCGATGGCCCTGCCTTATCATTGACCCTCTATGATTCCTTTCAGGGACACCAGTATGACTGACCTTCAGATTTGCTAGTTTGGGGGTCTGATCTCACCAGGGCTACTTGGAGCAAGTGCTACTAATATCCTCCCTCTGCATCTTTCTTCTTCCAAGAGGACTGGCAACCATAACCACACCTACCAATACAGTTGCCTTGTTCCAACCGGGCCTGCTCCATAGACTCATTCTTTTCTTGATTGGGAGATGTAAACTGAACTGTGAAAGGCCATGGGGACACTGGCCCACTCGGCAGAAAGCTGGCCATCTTGGGAAGAGAGGGCAGGCCTGCCCTCTCCTGCCCTGTTAAAGCCACCCCTGCTGCCTCCATGAACCAGAATCACCGGTTTCCCCATGTCCTGTAAAATGAAGTTGGTGGTGTCAGATCCCATGCAAGTAGAGAGCTTATAGATTCAAAAACCACCCGTAAGCCACATCAAGGGAAATAACTCCAATAACCCTTTATTTTAGGTGGGGATGAGATATTTATATGTTCAGGTTAAGAGGCAAATGGCTAAAGGAGAAAAACAGGGTAAGTGCTCTGTTTAAAGGAAAAAGAGGAAGTATAATCTGTTTAAGGGAAAAACAGGATGTTTTCTCTGTCTAGGAAGAAAAACAGCTCTGTTAAACTATGTGTGTTTAGCTACAGCTCTGCCTCATCACTGACCCTCTACAATTCCCTTTGGGAACACCTATCTGACCAAACTTAAGGTATGCTGTTTTTTTGGGATGACATCATCAAGGCTTTTAAGAGCTAGTGTAAGCACCCTCCCTCCATATCTTTCTTCTTCCTGCATGCCTGACAGCTGAGTATGTGCCCCTAAAAATTACGGTATCAGTAATAATGTTTTAATTTTCTGGACAACTTCGTTTGTTTGATGCTTTCATCCTATAGGAACACACCAATTTAACAGAATAGACAGCTAATAACAAGAGCTTACTAAACCTTCTGCCATTGTATTAATAATTTCATTGGAGATCTAAAATTTTCACAAATGTGATTACTTCCTTTACTTTTTTCTTTACTTTTTTAAATTTTGTTCTTTTCCATTTTATTTTTTCTTTCTCTTTTTTTTCAATAACTTTGCTTTGACCTATTGGAAACAAATGTATTATGATCAACTGTGTCAACTATGTGATGCATTTTCCTGAAGTAAAATTTTTTGGGGGTCACACTGGCTGCGCTCAAGGGTTACTCCTGGTTCTGTGCTCAGAAATCGCTCCTGGCAGACACTGGGGACCATAAGGGACGCTGGTCAAACCACCACCCTGAATTGGCTGTGTGCAAGGCAAACGCCCTACCGCTCTGGCCCTGTGAAATAAATTTTTAAAAAATGAAGGAGGAAGATAGGAAAAGCATTTCAGGAGTTGTAATTTGTTCTTCTGGCACTTTCAGACTTTTGATGTATGTTGGCACCTGGGTTTTAACCAAGGAGGGACTCCATTTTGTAAGGGCCACATGGCAGGCTTCTTCTCAGGTTCTGATCAGGAGAGATACCATTTTGTAAGAACCTTCACAAGCTATTTCCATTATCACCGCCCAAAGCTACCCGGCCATATCAGGTAGCCTATCAGGGAAGGAGAAAGGAGCAGTAGGAAGTTACCCCTAGAAAATAGCCAATCATTTTAAAGGTCATCCGAAAGCTGGAACCTCCCTATATTCCTTCCCTATATAATCTTCCTCATGACCTTGGGTGGGGTTTATTTCCTTCAGGAGATGACCCTGGCTGGCCAGTGTGGCCAGTTTTTGAAAGACAGATTAAAAAAATCAAATATTATTCCAGTTGACGGTCTTGTTCTTTGAGTCTGGACTCTACCAATGTGGACAATAAATAAAAGACTTCACAAAGAAAAACTTGATAAAATTTGGGTACCAATTAGTATGCAAAGTGGAAATGAGAAAAAGGGGTTGAATCAGAAAAGTAACTTAAGGAGCTGGAGAGATAGTACAGTGTGTAAAGTGCTTGCCTTGTGTGCAGCCAACCCAAGTTCTATTCCCTGCATCTCATATTGTCCCTTGAGCATTGCTTGGAATGACTTCTGAGCACAGAACCCCTGAGCATCACAAAGTGTGGCCCAAACCAACCCTCCCCCAAAAAACTCAGAGGTTTGAGTTTTGTTTGTTTTTGGTTTTTGAGCCACTCCTGGCAATGCATTCAGAAATCGCTCCTGGCTCAGGGGACCATATGGGACACTGGGACTCGAACCCAGGTCCATCCTTCATCAGCCGAGTGCAAAGCAAACGCCCTACAACTGTGCTATTGCTCTGGCCCCAGTAATATTTTTTTAAGAGGTCTATCTTTCAAGGGAAAGAATGAATTGAGTTCAAAGCTAGATGAGAATGAAGTGATAGAAAACACTTAGATGGAAAGATCAACAACAAATAAAGGTAAGAAGAATTTGAAAGTGGACTTTAGGAGAAGCTGAGGAGGAAGTCAGCTACAAAGAGAGGTTAGTTAAAACTTTGAGGGGCTCATGACCCAGAGGCAACAGCAGCTATAAACAAAAGGGAAGGAAAACAGGAGGCTCCTTCATTTTGCTCTCCTTCACTATCCCTCTTTTGCAATATCAGTGGCCCAGTGATGAGTTCTTCAGCACAAAGATAACCCTATCTTGGCTTTCTCTGCTTGGGTCAGCTAAGGTGGCTCTGGTCATGCCAAGAACTCTCTCAAAGGCTTCAGTGGAATGTGTTAGAAACCAGTATACCAGGGCTGACAGCTGTGCTGACATTGAAGTTTGAGTTGCCATCAAAAGCATGGCTATTTTGTTCCCCTAATCAGTGTTTCAACATTCTATGGAGATTCCAAGAGAAGACAAATATGACTTCTGGAGAAAGCAGGACTGCAGTGGATACAGAATGATTTTGAGGTATCTGTGGGAAGATTTCTGTAGTCCACACTCAAATGCCCCCTTCTCCTTCTCACAATAGATAGTGGCTAAAATTGTGTTATTTAATTTGATTCATTAAGTCCAGAAATGACATCTGAATGACATCTGGAAAGCTGGAAAGAGCCTGGAATTGGCTAGGAGAAGAACCAAATTTTTAACCAGCCCAGATTTTGAAGACATTTTAGCAAGCCACTTTATAAATATCAGACCCTGGATCTATTTTTTTTTCTTTTTTTGAACTACACAAAACAGTGCTCAGAGGTTGCTCCTGGCTCTACACTCAGAAATTACTCCTAGTAAATGCATGGGGGACTAAATGGAATGCTGGAGATTGTACCTATATTGGGGTGTGCAAGGCAAGTGTCCTACCTCCAGTACCATTTCTCCAGTTCCCTGAATCCATCTTTAACTGTAAAGTAAAAGAGATACATAGGCATGTGATATTTTTTTAGGTATGTGATTTTAAAACATTCTTTAAGCTCCCAATTCTGAATAGGATTCCAACATAGGTACTTTGGTGCCCGCTATACCTGAAATACACATCTATCTGAAACTATTTTATTTGAGAGTTATACGCTGCTTTTTAAAATATGTGCTTTTTTTTTCCCCTTTCAGCTCTAAAGCTTTTTTTTTTTTTTTTTTTTTTTTTTTTTTTTCTGTCTCTGCTGTCTTCTGTCACTTGGTGCGTATTTGTAGAACTAGAATCAAGAAACATTGCTAAGGCCAACGACTTTTGGCTAGATTGACTTCTCAGAAATTAAACCAAAGAGTTGCTCTAAGCATATATTTGCCCTTTTACTAGTCAATGTGGCACCACAGGCAAACTTCCCCCTTGGCAATGGAATTCATTGCCAATTAATACAGGTAACAAAACATCTTTCTCCATGGCAATAGAGATATTCCTGTTGCAGCAGGAAAGAAAATCATTGTAAAGTTCATTATTATGTTTGAATGAAAATGTTTTGAATCATTTGTTTGAGGACTCCTCCCAGAAAACTGGGTGGGGTGTTGACTCAGTTTAGAGAGGTCCTGGTTAGGTATCTGAAGCCTCCTGTTAGTTATGAGAAAACCCCCTTTTTTTTTCTTGATCAGCAAATACTTAACTTCACCAGTTCTAGGCACCAAGGGAAAATTAACTATAATCCATGTTTCATGGTTTGAACTTTGCTTCTTGGTATATAAACAAGTGATCAGAACTCACAGACCTTTCATAGGAAGTGAAACAAAAAAAGGTGAAGTAATGTGCCAATGGCACTTTTGGGTTCATGATAAAGGAGATAAGATTAGAACCTATGCTTCCCAAACTTAGTCCAAAATGCCCCTACTTTCTCAGTACATAATGAAAAGAAGCATTTTAGATGATGTTCAGAGACTAGTATTGAATGAACTACATATGAATACTTCAGGGCATTTCCAAAGATCAGAAATAAAATAAAATTAAAACCCTGTATTTTGTTGCTTCAATTTCTATGAGATAGTGGATGTGTTCACTTCTAGTAATACTGATAATACTCTAACTTAAAGCAGCCTTGAAAGAGATAGATGTAATGGAGAGCCTATAGACAACATATCATACACATGACTAAAGCCCAAGAGGAGGTTGTGGGAAAACAGTGTTGAGAGGTGAGGTTCTAAGGAAATTTGAAAACCCATAATAATCACCTAATGTCCTCAGGCAAGAGTTTCGGTAAATTTAGTTTGTCATGCTAATTTTAGAGATAAGGAGGCCTGTTGATTCTAGAATGACCTCTGAAGTCATTTCAAATAACCAGTAGAATCACTTTCTTTTCTTTACCCATTATCAGTGTTTTCTTTCACCAGAGATGAAATTCTCTGAACAAGTAGAAAATATTTGAAAAGCAAGGCCTAATGCTTCATCAGATGGATTGTCTAAGTTAAATCACGCACATTTCTTAGTCTTTCCTCAAATATTTAAGTAACTTTAGATATCAGTTGCATTATAGTATGGTGCCCCTTATAAGAAATTTTGAATCAGCTCTTGTAAGTTCCAAGACAAATGTATATGCATTGGCCTAAAAGCCCTCAATGACCATTTGATTCTTTGGAACTTTACTTTATTGAGCCAGCATGGTGATCATACCAAAACTTTATCTGCAAGGAAGGTGATATTAAGAGCAGGTGAAAGTGATATTAAGAGCAGAAAGTGATAGTAAGTGCAGATATTATGAGTAAAAGCATCAGTGAGCTATGAAAGATCCAGTTATGAAAGGAGAAAGTCACTTTATGAATAACTTGACTTCTAGATAATCAGTGCGGTTTAAATACCAGAAATCCAATGCTTGATTTACATAATGATGAACACTAGTCATTTAAAAAAGATGTTGTTGGAGGCAGACATAGTACTGCGGGTAGGGCACTTGTCATGCACACAGCCAATCTGGGTTTGATCCTTAGCATCCCCTATGGTCTTTTGAGCACTGCCAAGTATGATTCCTGAGTGCAGAGCCAGAAGTAACCCCTGACCATTGTCAGGTGTGGTCCCAAAAAGAGAAAGAAAGGAAGGAAGGAAGAAAGAAAGAAAGAAAGAAAGAAAGAAAGAAAGAAAGAAAGAAAGAAAGAAAGAAAGAAAGAAAGAAAGAAAGAAAGAAAGAAAGAAAGGAGGGAGGGAGGGAGGGAGGGAGGGAGGGAGGGAGGGAGGGAGGGAAGGAAGGAAGGAAGGATTGTTTATGAGCAGTATAATTCATTTCAAGAGTTGTAGAAGTATGTTTCTTACTCTAGAACATATTCCAACCAACTTCATTGAAGTAAATTTAGTCTTGGCATGAAAATAAATCAGTTAGGTAAGTATGTGGCTAAAGTGTGTTGTCAGAAAAATGTAAACTGAGAGATTTTCTCTGAGTAACTGAAAAAGATAAGAAAAGTGAGAGGTATAAAGAGAAGTAACAAATCCCCTTGGGCAAAGAAGAATAGCTTTGGAGTACTAGAGAGGACTAAGCAGAGGGTTGGAAAAAACCTTCCCAATTATGGGCATTTATTTTGTGTGGATATATATATTTTAAATATACAGTTTTATAAAACATAGCTGGGGTCAGAGTGATAGTGCAGCAGGTACTGCATTTGCCTCCCCTGCAGCCGACCTGATTTTGATTCTAGCATCATACATGATCTCCCTAAAACTATTCCTGAGGTCAAAGCCAGGAGTAACCCTTGAGCATCTCTGGGTATGGCCCCCAAATGAAACAAAACAAACAAAAAATTAAAATGCATAATCACGGAACTGGAGTGATAGAACAGTGATAGGGCATTTGCCTTGCATGCAGCCAATCTGGATGGACTTCAGTTCGATTCTCAGCATTCATTCCATATGGTCTCTGAGCCTTTCAGGACCGATTTCTGAGTGCAGAGCCAGGAGTAACCCCTGAGTGCTGCCAGATGTGACCCCCCAAACAAAACAAAACAAAAACTAAAAAATATGCATAGTCACCTTTGTATTAAACATGGCACCAAGAAAATTCTGATTATGTAGGCTTGAGCAAAATAAAATATCTTGTGTCATAAACATTAGGTTTTGAAGGACAGAAAAAGGAAAACTTTAGCAAAGCCTTTAGTTTGAAAGTGTACTGATATGAAACTTACTCAGCTTCATTGATGATTTCTTCTTTTTTTAACAGGATCACTTTCAATTTTTTTCTTTCTTTTTTGGGCCACACCTGGTGACACTCAGGGATTATTCCTGGCTATGCACTCAGAAATGCACTCCTGGCCTGGAGGACCATATGGGACACTGGGTGATTGAACCGTGGTCCTTCTAGGCTAGTATGAGCAAGGCAGACGCCTTACTGCTTGCACCACCATTGACCCCAATTGTTCTGGATTTAATCAAATATATAGCTTAGGTCATACCCCCCTTCAAGTCATAAACGAGCTAATTCAAGTTCTTTGAAGTTTACAAACATTCTTAATAAATTATTAAATAAATTAAATGTATTAAATAAATAAATATTATTTAATATTCACTTAACAAATATTTATTTTTCAGGTCTGTTTCAGACAATATTTCTAGACCTTAAAAAAGAAAAAAATCCTATTCTTATAAAGATCACTTTTATGGAGGTCATATGTAGTTTTTGTATGGACTATATTTTATTGTTGCAGTTGATTACAACCTAAATGAAATTGAAGATGTTGAAATGTAAAGCAAGGTCAAAAAATAGCACTGATGAATAAAGAGGCCTAGCTGAAACAAAAGCCCCAACTGTGAACCTTCTAGACCTGGTTTTGCTGAAGAACAAGCAAGAGAACTAAAACAATGCTGGCAGTCTAGGGAGATAACTCCAAAGATTAAAGTGCATTTATCTTGCATGAAGAGGCTCTTACGTTTTATCCTCAGAATCACACTGCCCCCTGTCTACCAATAGATGTAGACCCAACATTCCCCCTGAGAATTGTTTGGGAAGCTCCTCTCTTCCTCATCTCAAAAATCTGTGGGCTAGGCCTCACCAAAAACTCCTGAATTACCTTTCTGGGTGTAAGGTCAGAGAGTCATAGTGTCAGCAATCCCAAGTGACTCTGATGTGGTCAGTTTTGAATTATTTCCAGTCTTTGTTGGGAAATCACTGAACTAGATATTGACTTGATGTTTGTGTTTGTCAGTGTTCCTGAAGGAAACAAAAGACACATTCAGTTGGTCAGAGTGAGGAGAGTTTACAAAGGGATGACTTACAAATGGCCAATCTGTTGGAAATCCCTAAAAGATGGTGTGGAAGCCTGAGAACCATGATAGGGTTCAACTGTTGATCTGTCTCAGTCTGAAGAAATAAAAGGAGGGAAAGAGTCCCTAAGCTTTCTCCACAAAAAGGATCTCTTGACAAAAGCTTTGACTTTCAATTGAAATCAAACCTACCTGGAATTCAGACAACCAAGAAGTCCACTGAATTCGATCACAGAGACCAGACTAAAAAAGGATACAGGCAAGGTAAAGGGTGAAACTGGAAGAACACATGAAGTTTCTCAGCTCAATTATAAGGAATATATGAACCAGTTAAAGTAAACTAGTACCTAATATTAATCTAAAGCTATTTTTCGGAAAATTTTGGAAAATTGTTTTCTTAAGATTTATAAATAATATTAAGTATCTATGTACTTGGTTCCTCAGAGACAAGACAATGCCAGGGTTTTGTTTCTACTTTTAATACTTATATTAATTTTTGTGGAGTAGTTATTAAATCTGTGTACAATAATAAATGTATAGATTGGAAGCTCGAAGAAGGAATTACTTTATAGGGACAAAAATAAATATATAGAGAAGTTAAGAATTCTAGAAATTACCTTGGGGCTGGGGTGTTGGCTTAGATTGTTGAAATGCATGCTGTGGGTTTAATCCCCAGAAATACATAGTAAAACATTGCCAGAAATGACTCCCATTCTCGGACTAGTCCCTGAGTATTGCTAGGTATTCCCTAAACAAAACAAAACAAAAATACAAAGCATATTAGCTAGGGATCACACAACGTATAAATAATCAAGTCAAGATTTATATCTACATCATTATGCCAATGTGCTTAAGTTGACCTTTTTGCTGTTTTGTTAAACCTCTCCAGGATAAATCTAAATAACTTTCAGTAAATTGGAAGGCTCAGCTCCAGCTAATTTTATCATGAAAAAACCCCATTATTTATTTTATGAGGGGTTACACAGAGGAGAGCCCCTCTCAGTTCTCTGTTCAGAGATTGCTCCTGGCAGTATTTGGGGGAGCATTAGTTCAAATTCAGATACTTCACATGCAAAGCATACACTCAACCCATTAAGCTATCTCTGGCCCCAATTTATGAGTTCTCAAATTCTTGAATATAACATCTAATTCACTCATTACCTACTAGTATTTGTACTTGCTAAATAATATATACTTCCCATTCAGATTTAGGAAATAGCTTGGGCCTTGTGGATTGACTGACATTAACGCATTCAGGGCTTATGTGCTAGGACAGTGCATTTTCTTCACATTTTGCTGGTACTGCCATATTCAGAGTATTCTAGAATAAGCAACTGTTCTGTCTATTCTGGATTGAGGAATTTCCCAGTAGGTGGAACTTTCAGGAACTTTTAATAATAATACTAGGACAGTCTCACACAAACCTGAAGAGCTTGGAAAATGCCAGATTTTTAGACGTTTACATCAATATAGTCACAAAAACCTAAACATAAAAATTTTTTAAAAAACTTAAATTTTTGTTAGTGTGTTTATAAACCCAGGTTAGAATCAGCTCTGCAGTATTCTAAGACCCTATGACAAATTAGTTGAGTTTCAGAAGTCACATGGACAGAGAATGCAAAGGATGTTCAGTCCAGACCAGACCTGTTAGCAGCCAAAGATAGTGAGTGATGAAGGATGTGGATCACTCCCAGGACAACCCTAATGCCCTTCTCTCTTCATTCCAGTCCCAGACATGTGATATTCAGCTCCAACACATGGTGCTGATTCCACTGTGTTCTCACTGCTTGTTTATTGCTTCTCTTTCTCTGTAGAGAGAAAGATCACTGAGGACAAGGACCCTGAGGTCTCAGGATTTAGAATAGATCCTGCACAAAAGAAGCAACCCAGGGAATTTTGATGGGGGGCACCCAGGATACAATGAAGGTACATTTACTCCAGATATTTTTTTCTAAATTTGTTCTATTCTTTGTGAGATTTGGCTTTGTTATCTTTCTTAAAACATACAAAATATTCAGGGTCAGAGCAGTGGTGCAAGTGGTAAGGCATCTGCCTTGAGCGCGCTAGCCTAGGACAGACCCCAGTTCGATCCCCCGGCGTCCCATATAGTGCCACCAAGCCAGGAGCGATTTCTGAGCGCATAGCCAGGAGTAACCCTTGAGCATCACTGGGTGTGGCCCAAAACCTAAACAAAGAAAAAACAAAAACAAGATACTTGAACTGGGGTTAGGGGAACTCATAATAGAATTTCCAGTTAGATAAGGTTCTCATTCCATGAATGGTTTTCCCTAAGTATATTGGCCAATGTCTGCCTCTTTCCTACTTCACAAACATCAGAATAGAAGAAGGAAGAGATTCCTAGGCTATGATAATTGGACATCTTATATTCTCTTATTTCTCACTCTTTCTTGCGATTTGGGGGAGGGAGAGATAGAAGATATATGAAATGTATTTGGTTTTTGTTTTGTTCTGTTTTGGTTTAGGAGCCACACCCAAGTGGCTCTAAGGGTTTACTCCTGGATCTGCACTCAGAAATTATTCTTGGAAGGCTCACAGGACTATATGGGCTGCCAGAATTTAAACTCAGATCATCCTTGTGCAAAGCAAACAAACGCTCTACCTGCTGTGCTATATCTCTCTGGTCCTGAATAGTTGTGTGTGTTTTCTTTTAAGGAGGAAAAACATGAAGTCACTGATCTTTTATAAGCAAGTTTGCAGGAATCTAAGCCATCCTGGAAGTATTTTTAAAGGTAGAGAAAAGGGTTATTGGAGAAGGAAATGATCCAAAGCTGGTGTGAGGCACGCTGCTCATTTTTCATATGCTAGAAAACAGACTTTGTATTTTTTTTTAAAAGACTGTGTTTGGGGAATTTATTCTCAGACTCTATTTCATTCCAAATGGATTTAGTCTATGACCACATCTTTCAAAATTAATTATCAATGCCATTTACAGGTAATTCAGAATATAATTGCATAACTTGTCCAAAATTATTCAACTCATAAGAGGCAGAGGTGGGTTCTGCCAGGGTTTCCAGGGAAAACTACGTTTACCAAATTGTAAAAGCATAGGTCCTTGTTTGCTAACACAAAGGCCTAACTCACCACAGTTGCCTCCTGGTGATTCTAAACATTTCAGAATTTAGATTACTTAATAGGGTACTTGATTTATTTCTATTTTGAAGTTATGCAGATACTAACACAGAAAACAACAGGTTATTTCCAGAAAAAAGTCTTTTAGGTGCATGGAAATAATGATGTGGAGAAAAGGGATCCTCTCTAAGATAGGCAGAATAGCAAAAATCTTGACTTTATATGACTCCAAGGAGCGTCGTACTCCATTTTTAAGTACAAACAATGCTCCTGACTTGACTTCACCAGTATAAATTATTCTCAGCAATTATTAACAATTCCTAGGGGTTTCCCTCCCTGTAGAGTGAACAGCGTGCCTTGGTGTTTAAGTTTTTTTTTTTTTTTTTTTTTTTTGGTTTTTGGGCCACACCCGGTAACGCTCAGGGGTTACTCCTGGCTATGCGCTCAGAAGTCGCTCCTGGCTTGGGGGACCATATGGGACGCCGGGGGATCGAACCGCGGTCCGTCTCCTAGGCTAGCGCAGGTAAGGCAGGCACCTTACCTCCAGCGCCACCGCCCGGCCCCTTGGTGTTTAAGTTTTAGTCTTTTGATGATTAGTGCCCTCTGGAGGTTAAAAAGAAGGAAATAGACTAAAAAGCAAACAGATTTTTTTGGTCCTGCTCCTCTCAGTCTGTTTCTGCCTCCAAGTACATAAGAAAAAAGGTTGGAGGACTTTGGAATGAGTTGATTCTGTATATGAAATATCAAGGATTAAACTAATAGGATCATGATTGGATTCTCAAATGCCCAAGATGTTGGTTTATTTCCCAATGTGGCTCTTCCCACAAGTACTACCCATTTACCTCTCTTAAATTTAAAGTGGTCTGACAATAACAATTCTTTTTTTTTCTCTTTATATTTTTTTATTTCTTTTTAATTTTTTATTTTTAATTATGAGAACAAAGATGCAAAGAAAGAGGACAAGGTAAAGTTACAGTGGAAGGACAATTACCCATAACATAATTCTCAGAAGTCCCCTTGCTGATATCTTAACTTTGAAATTTCAGCCAAAGAACATTAAGATAAATAAGACAGAATCCATGTACAATTATTTTGTCCCTCAAGTCCCCAGATTGTAACACATTATAATATTTCTTAACAGCACACAAGGCAATCTAAAGCCATAAAACTTACGTAACTCCTTAAACATTACAGGCATAGTATTTTTCTACATTTCCATGTACATGCATATTAGCTTAAGTTAACCTCAAATTTTAAGTGGGTGCTTTTTAAGGATTAGAGTCAAAGGAGCACAGTAAAAATGGTGTTAGAGTGGCAATTGTTGTTTGCATAGGCCCACCAAAATATGAGGGACATGGAAAGGAATAACCTTGGCCTAAATACAAAGAGACCTGACCCCTGAAGTTTCCTGGCACAAGACCAACTCTAGGCTCCAGGCAAGCTAGATCGTCCAATCCAATACATTGTCTGTAGTGCCAACACACTTTTGTTTTTCACACAGTCTCTGTTGTTTGTATCATGTTTCTGTATTAAAGATCCTGGAATCTGCATATCCTACATTGAAGTCAGGATGTGGAGCATCCTCTCCTTTCACCTCACAATCAAAGGGCAATGCAGGGAGCCCTGTCCTGTAAGCAGGTCGTTGTTGTTGTTGTTAAGTCTTCTCAGTGTTAAGGGGAGTCTCTTTTGAGCAGGTCGATGTCTGAGCAGTGTAGGTCTTCCGTGGTAGAGGATTGCTTCCAGGTGATGTTATAGACCAGCCTGGATGTTTCGTGGATGGCTTTCCTGGTTCAGGGGAGAATGGAATATGCCCTTTCTTCTGAGGTCTGTGCCAGGTCGTTATGTCAATGTTCAGGGTGTAAGGTCCCTTTGCACTACAAGATTTGTGTGTTCCAATCTCTATTAGATAGGATCTTATTTGCATGTATAGTATTTTCCCATTTCAATGTGCCTATGCAAAAAAGGAGCAATGCCACGTGGTGTTGCAATAACAATTCTTACCAATATGAAATTCTTACCAATATGAAAATGTTTCTCTAAAGGCTGTACTATTCTATATAGAAAGCAATCTTTTCCCTACAATGGATGGGTTGGAGAGATAGAACAGTGGGTAGGGTGCTTGCTGTACATGTGGCGAGCCTAAGTTCCATCTCTTGAGGCCCATATGGTTCCTGAGCTTGCCAGGAGTGATCCCTAAATGCAGAGCCAGGCATAACCCCTGAGCACAACAACAACAATAACAACAACAACAACTTTTCAGAGAATAGATAGAAAATTGTCCTCTGTGTTGAAGATGTAGTTCAGAGATATGCTTTGAATACATGGGGCCCTGGGCTTGCAAGATTCACAGCACCATCAACAATAAAAAAATAAACAATAAAAAATTCAAGCCTGTGATATAAAAGTCCTCTGGCTCTGTTCCTGCCTGGAGGAATTAAATTTAAATTATCTCAGAAGCTGGAGTGAAACCAATTTGGCATTTGTTAGAAAACATATATATTGAGCCTCATTTGAATCTTCTGATTTCCCTTCAGAAGTAACTTGCTATTTTTTTGGTAATTTTCATGTTGAGTTTACTTTTAAATGACTACTGTCACTTATTAAATAGAATGACTTATAGTAAGAAGAGATGCCTCAGTAAAACTAAGATAATGAATTAGGAGCAATAAAGTGAACAACAGTCTCCTTAGGGTAAATCTAGGGCTTAGAGACAGGGAGGATTGCCAATCTTTAAGTTATCTCTTTTCTTTTGTCAGCAAGAGAGATTTAGGAAATTCAGACTGAACATCAACTCTAGGAAGACTTAGCTTCTAGTTTGGTGTTGACTTGAAAACCTGTTTGGGTAGCCTGGCCTTGTGTTCCTAAATTTAAGCTAACATCTTGCAGCCATATGCCTAAAAAATGAGATCTAAGCCTTCTTCTGGTGGCTCAGATCTCAATTTGGTAATTGAAAGAGTTGTTGTCCCTTTGTCCCTTTGTCTATACTCTTTATAAGCTCTTGGTCTAATTTGTAACCATTAGAAACTATCAACTTTTCTACTTTTTATATAAACAGAAATTCATGGAGAACAGTCTATATGCATAGGAAGGACCAAGAAGTTGATGCCTACCCTTCTTGGAGAATTCTATCAATAGTGGATAATATATTGTCCTCACAACATAAAGATAAATGTAAAACCCAGTACACATATAAGACCAGACTCAGACAATGCTTAGAAGACTATTCCTTTAGAATGACAGAAAGTATCTTTAAGGCAAACATCGGATGTTTTCTTTCATTCAATCCTGGCAACTTAGAATTAGGTTTAGATTATTTTTCTCTGCATATTTGTTTTCATTTTAGAGTCACACCTGGTAGTTCTTGGTGACTATTCCTGGTTCTTGCTCATAGTGACCAGTGGTGAGTTCAAGGGACGTGTGTGGTGCCAGAAATTCAAATCAGAAGGATGCAAGGCCAGCATCTTAATCCTTGTAATTCCTCTCTGGCCTTTAATCTTATATATAACCAATTACTCAGATATCAGTGACTTTCTGAATAAAACAATTTTTTTTTCTGAAGGAAAAATATAATGATTGACAATCTCTTACATGTGTGGTGAGGAATTTAGAACTGCCCTTTCTGGGTGGTGTCTCAGGGTGTTTTCAGAAGTTGTAGTTAGTTAGCTATGGTCAAGACAGCAGTCACTGGAAGGCTGGCTTAGGATTCACTTCAAAGGTCACTTACTTATGTGTGCCAGCCACTCTGCCCAGCTGCTCTTCATGAGCCTCTCTGCATGAGCTTCTTGAGGCTCTTAGTGACATGGCAACTTGCTTTCCAAGCTAGAAATTGTAGTACCTTTTCTGACTTCGCCTCTGAAATTACAGTTTTATATATATACACACACTATATTCTCTTGGCTGCATACTGATATGGAAGTTGGCTATATTGTGGCCTGAGGTGAGGACCATTTGCCATCCCAGAGGCTGATTGCTATGGGTCACTAAGAAAAAAGTTTATTGTATGTCAGCTTTTAGAAGAGAGAGAAATAGAACAGCAGATTCAAATACCATGGGAAAATGTTTATTTGACTGAATACTAGGAACATTTAAAATATTTTTAAATGCAACCTCCCACGATACTATATATTACAATGCATAATGATCTGTTACCTATTTTGTTGTTATTTGGCGCCACATCTGGCAACACTCAGAGGTTTTTTTCTGGCTCTGAACTTGGGAATTATGCCTGATGGTGCTTGGTGGGCTAGTCTCAAAGGGTTAAGTCTGAACATGAAGCCCAAGGCAGGTCTAGGCAGGGGCTCACCTCACTTACTGTAGGCATTTTCTCTGGAGGATGTGAGTGCACAGTAGAGCTTTTTGTTATCCCTTGAATAAAGGGAGTCCAGTGGCCTGATTGATTCAGTGCTTGCTTCCTGCACAGAAGGTCCAACACCTGGTGGTCAGGTCTCTCCAAAACAAACAGGCTTTTCCGCATGCCATCCAGCCCATAAACCTGTGTGGAATCCCAAACACAGAGCAACAAAGATGGACCGTAGACTCAAGACTGATGGCACCAACTCTTGGGATTCCTAAGAAGTTTTTACAATCATTAAAAGTCCTGATACCCATGGTGAAGTATCCATCATAGAGATAGAGGGGGGGGGGGGACAGTAAAATGTACACACCGCTAAACTGAGAAAGCAGTATTAAAAAGAAGCAGGGAAAAATAGATCTGGCAATAATATAACTGCTGGTATAGATGAACCTCATTTCAGAAACAAGGACATAGCCTGAAAGTAACATCTTAATTTTTATAGAACAAGGTCCTTTTCACCATTCCAAAAATAAGTTAAAAAAAATAGTAAGGTACGGTATGTTTGCTTCACGATGTTGATGTTAAGATACATGATCATGTAATCTCATAATAACTCAACATGCTTGATATAATTTTCCTCTGACCATTCTAAAATGTGAAACCCATTCTCTTACCTCTCTTTCCTTACCCTGTGCTCTTGTACTATTTTTTAATTTGGTTGTTGGGTCACACCCAGAAATGTGGAGAGTTTTCTCCTAGCTCTCAGTTCAAGGATCACTCCTGGCAGGCTTGTGGGACCATATAGGATGCTGGGGATTGAACTCAGGTTGGCTGATTGCTAAGCAATTGCCTTGCCCTTTGTACTATTGCTCTGACCCTATGCATTTATTTTCCCTTGAGCTGCTTATTATCTGGCATTACCACCCAACATAGATATGTTGTTTGTTTTCTTATGATTAATTATCTAAAAGGTAAGGTCCCTAAGAAAAAAATTGTCTGTTTTTCTCATTGCTGCATTCCCAGAACCTGCTAAATGCTCCAAAAAATAATTGCTGAAGAATAACTTTTGCATTGAGTCAGCTCTGAGAGGTTAAATAACTTCCTGCACAACTTTAGAGTCCAAATTTGAAACACTTTTCATTTTGTAGTGCTGTTACAACGCTTGTTTGTATCAAGATCCCCAAACCCAGCTTTCAGGAAACCAAGGCTACTAAGAATCCAAGTCTGTTGGCATCTACTTACCTAGCTTAGCTGTTGCTGCTATGGACAACTTCAAAATTTTGCGTCAATATTAAAGTACATTCTCTGATTAGAACGTTTTCTCTTTATTTACTGTAACTTGGTTTATATGTCTGTAAGAGTTCAACATTGTGTAGCTATGTCTATTCCATCTAACTTTATTAATAGGATCTATAAGAAATACAGAGACCAGTTATATATGTCTCCTCAGACATATGTATCTAATCTTAAATGCTGAAAAGTTTTTGAAGTGAGTTAAGCAATGAGCAAGATATCTGAATAAGCAAGTGGTTAAACCCCATAAAAGTTCAAAATAGATCTCATTTGTCATGTGTTTTCAGTGTTATGGAACACCTTACCTGTCTTCAACTTTACTCAGTTTTTTCCATGTTTAGTTTTGTTTTGGGGCACATCTGGTGGTGCTCAGGGCTTATTCCTGGTTCTGCACATAAGGATCACTCCTGGCAGTACTCAGGGTGCCTAGGGTTGAAGCCAGGTTGTCTACATACAAGACTAGAGCCCTATCCACTATACAATCACACAGTCACCTAGATTTTCTCTTTATTTATCACATGGTTTTCTTCGTTGCCTCTCTGCCTTTGTCTCTCCTGAGAACTAGAAGTCGCTATCAGGACTGAGCAAACCCAGTAAACACCCAGGAGCTTTGGTTGCTAAGTTGGGGAAGCTACTGCAATCATTCCCACATGGCCGTTTACTTGTAGAGCCAAGAACAGCCAAAATACATCAGCTGGGAGTCAACCATACAAACCAACAGATTGCTCTAACTTATAGCACTGCAACAGCTTGTTGGAGGAGTCAAGCTCTATTGAGAAGAAACAAATGTTTACACCCAAATGACTCAGTTCAGCATGTTCCTCCTGAAAACAGTGTTGGAGCCATGTACCTTTGGCAATCATTTAGTGGATTTTTTATACTGAACCCACCATATCTAGCACTGTGGATTGAGGAAGGGCACTGTCTTTCCATGTCTTCTATATATGTCACACATATTATGGGTAGACACACCACCGAATTACTTTATGAACTACTTGAGAACTATGGCAATTTGGAAAAAAGAAATGAGGAATATTTTGGGGGATGTGTGTGTGGAGAGTCCATCCACATCAAGTGACTGTGCAGAGTAAATTTTTCTAATATTATCATAAGTTCTTGCTATTTTTCTCATTGGAAAGGTTACTTAAAACGCAAAGAATAAATGGAAAGACATTGAGTCTTGCAGTTGGGTTGATCTCCCAGATCTGGCATTTATTGTTGCTGTGCCATTGAATGTATTGGCTACCTTACCTTTTTTTTTTTTTTTTTGCTTTAACTTATAAATCAGGTTCCTCTAAAAACAGCTATCTTGCAGGTTTGTTGTTAGGTTTGTATAATTTGAGTTTAATTATAGACAGCGCTTGGCAGAGAGCAAGGTCTTTGTCAACAAACATTGCTATGAGTATGGTATTATTTATTAAGTAGCTACCCTAAGGGTCAGGACTAGGGCAGCCAGTTTAATTGAAAGGAAATGGAGAGGAAGTCAAGAAACTTTCTACTATTGCTAACTTTTGTGTTCCTTGGATAACTCAACCTGGGTTTTGGCTTTTTCATCTTAAAAAACCGTGAAAAAAATGCTGTTCTTTTTTTCCTCAGTTAAAAGCCAATAAAAGTGTTCGGCAGGAAAACACTTTTCCAGGTACCATAAATTCAATCTCAATGAACAATTCTATATCATTGTTCTAACTTTACCACAAAGAAATTGAATTATAGAAGATATTATATATATCCATAATGGAATACAATTAATTTATATATAAAGTCATTAATTTCACCATTAAATGTCAATCTTTGGTTCACCATACAATTGATTTCTTTTTCTGATTTACCCACTCTCCTAACCCTTTGGTAATTACTAAATTATTCAAATGCACACCTAAAACAAATGTATATAATCTTACCTGCAATATTTTGTCAATAAAAAATAATATTAAAGAAAATTGGGGCCGGAGTGGTAGCACAGTGGTAGGAGATTTACCTTGCATGCAGCTGACCCAACAAGGGTTAGATCCCTGCCATCCATATAATTTCCCCCCTCCCCTGAGCTAGGAGCAATTTCTGAGCACAGAGCCAAGAGTGGCCCAAACCCCTCCCTCTAAAAAAAAATTAAAAAAAAATTGACTTCTATAGAGGTTAAATAATTTGGCTAAATACATGTCACAGTGAATCCAGGATTGAAAGCTAAATTAAAAAATTATAATATACTATTTATAAAATGAGATATTTAATGGAAACTTAATAAGATGAGTTTTATTGTTATTTTTTGTCAAGGAGTAATCCGTTACAAATATAGACCTAGATGATTGGAATACAAAGAAAATAGAAAAATATATTAATATGAAGGACTGAAAATCTCTGAAGGATCTTGTGTTCTTTGGAATATCAAAATAGAGTTTCTAAAATAGAAATGAGCCAGAAAAGGACTGGTCATAATAGGAAGCTCTTATGTATATCTCCTCCTGAAATTACAGCAAATCCACATGATAACTTGCAATAATCTACACAGAGGCAGCCTGAAATGCCATGAAAGAATTTTCATAGCAACAGATAATAGAAGCACCAGATTGGAAACAGAAAAATATTCTTGCCAAAAAAAAAAAAAAGCCCACTGTTGACTGTCAAGCTGAAAGAAAGGGAATATAAGGTAAAATAGTGACTGGTAAATATACTGGCTATTCTATTTCAGGTTTTATAAACGGCTAAGCAGGAGGAGAAAAAAGCCTTGTGGTGTGGAGAAATTCTCAGACTGCACCAATAAATAGCACTGGGAATAGTGTCTATTCTATGTGTCTATGTGCAAGTCCCAAAAATGAAGAGAGCCTCCCCAAACTAATTAACAAGGAATATATTATTTAAGTAACCAAAGATTTATTTTCTAATCCAGAGATAATAGAGATGAGGACCTGGAGGATCAGTCTATGGTAGGAAGCTTGTCGCAAGTAATGGAGCAGAGCAGTTACTGCAGAGAAGGAACCACAAAACAATGATAACTGTAGTGCCTAGGATACAAAATCCACCCACCAAATGAGAGAAGCTATTCACCTAATATCCTTTAGATAAGGGGTTAATATCAAAGATATGCAAGATACTGACAGAACTTAACAAGGAAAAAACATCTAATCCCATCAAAAAATAGGGAGAAGAGATGAACAGACAATTTCTCAAAGAAGAAATACAAATGGCCAAAAAGCACATGAAAAAATGCTCTACATCGCTAATCATCAAGGAGATGCAAATCAAAACAACAATGATGTACCATCTCACACCACAGAGACTGGCACACATCACAAAGAACAAGAACATTCAGTTCTGGAGGGATGTAGAGAGAAATGAACTCTCTTTCACTGCTGATGGGAATGCCGTCTAGTCCAGCCTTTGTAAAAAACAATATGGAGATTCCTCCAAAAACTGGAAATTGAGATCCCATTTGATCCAGCTATACCACTCCTAGGGATATATCCCAGGAACACAAAAGTACAATACAAAAATCCCTTCCTCACACCTAAATTTATTGCAGCACTATATACAATAGCCAGACTCTGAAAACAACCAAGATGCCCTTCAACAGATGAATGGCTAAAGAAACTGTGATACATATACATAAAGGAATATTATGCAGTTACCAGGAGAGATGAAGTCATGAAATTTTGCTATACATGGATATACATGGAATCTATTATGCCGAGTGAAATTAATCAGAGGGAGAGAGAAAGACAGAATAGTATCACTCATCTACGGGTTTTAAGAAAAATAAAAGACATTTTTGTAATAATTCTCAGAGACAATAGAGATGAGGGCTGGAAGGTCCAGCTCAAGATATGAAGTTCGCTACAAAGAGTGATGCGTGCAATTAGAGAAATAACTACACTGACAACTATCATAACAATGTGAATGAATAAGGGAAGTAGAAAGCCTGTCTCAAATATAGGTGGGGGGATAGGAAGGAGGGAAATTTGGGGCATTAGTGATGGGATTGTTGTACTGGTGAAGGTGGGTGATCATTATATGAGTAAAATCCAACTACAATCATGTTTGTAATCAAAGTGTTTAAATAAAGATATAAAAAATAAAACAATGATAATTGGAACTGATCACGTCTAACAAGAACTTCCTACTGAAAGGAGATAAAGTGATAGACATGGTACCCTTTCACTCTTTCATTGACATCAGTGCAAAGCACAGTGTCTAAAAGGGTAAAGGGTGTAGAGGAGAGAGAGAGAGAGAGAGAGAGAGAGAGAGAGAGAGAGAGAGAGAGAGAGAGAGAGAGAGAGAGAGGAAGGGGGAAGAAGGGGGAGGGAGGGAGGGAGGGAAGGAGGGAGAAGGAGGGAGGGAGAGAGGTGAGAGGAGAGAGAAAAAGAGAGAGAGAAAAAGCTTGCCCCACAGGCAGCAATGGGGAGGGTGGGGATGTTGGGAAGGAAACTGGGGACATTGGTAATGGGAAATGTGCACTGGTAAAGGGTAATAATGAACAACTTTGTAACCTTGGTGTTTAAATAAAAGGAGAAAAAAATAAGCCCTGAGAATCATCAGATATGCTCCTACTTAAAACAAAAGATTTATTTTTAAAATACTCTTCAACGGCACATAATAGAATTTGGGGTTTTATAACATTTTTTAGACTACCTAGAAAATGTATCCTGAAATTCACTGATGTATGAATGAGTAGAAAGGAAAACAAAAAGTTATAACATGTCATATAAATTTGATAGTGCATTAGAGGTAGGCATAACTGAAATATAACCTAAATAAAGAGGGTCTTTGAATTTTTTATAAGCAGCACAATATTAACTATACTGGAGTTAAACATGTTAACTATATTATTATTAATTCTACCATTACTATTAACTATATTAATGATATTATAATTAGCTATATTAACCACCAAAATATTAAAAGCATTGTATTTATGGAAAACACCAAAAATGTAAGGTAGTGTATATAGCTAAAAGGTCAATAAATACATTAAAATGTGATTTCAAATGATCTTTCTTTGATCTGTATACTTAAAATCTGCTCTCATAGATTTTACAGACCCACCCAATAGCAGTGTCAAATTATAAGCCCAGAACAAATGGGTAGCCAACATTGAGATGTGAGTATACAGTTTCCCCAGTGACCTAAGCCCTCTGGCCTTAATAAAAATAAGACTCTTTGAAAGAAATAGAATTCAGAAGGGACATCCCGGATTTAGGAACATGAGCAAGGCTAGGATCACGTAAACCAAAAAAGAGCAGAGTCATTTGAGCACAAGGATGGGAAATCTGTAAGAAGATCAGGGAGCTCAAATGGTAAGCTGCTTCTGCAGTATTTGCCTCAGGTCCAAGAAGACTGGTATAGCCAAGGAAGGTGAGTGCCAGCCACTATCATAGGCACCATAGGCTGTTTGAACTAATTTGAGAAAACACTGGGTAAGCATGCTGCTGACTCCACTACCATCTTGCAGAAGGAGAGAAAGAGCAAACCATATACTCATCTTCAGTCAGTAATTTTGCATCTGTAACCTGATCAGTGTTTCACAAAGCAGGGACTGTTAGACACCTCACTACCATCATTCCTTCAGTTTGCTCATATGCCATATTCCCCCTTAGAATTCAATTTCTGTGTCAGAGTTGACTATTTTAGAACAAACTATCATCCGAAAAAAGGCTAATATCTAAGATATATAAGGTACTGACAGTAATGAGCAAGAAAAAACTAACCCCATCAAAAATGGGAAGAAGAAATGAACATACATTTCCTCAAAGAAGAAATACATATGGCCAAAAGTTACATGAAAAAATGCTCCACATCACTAATTATCAGGGAGATGAAAATCAAAGCAACAATGAGTACCATCTCACACCACTGAGAATGGCACACATCACAAAGAACAAGAAAAATCAGTGCTGACATAGATGTGGGAGAAAGGGACTCAAGTTCATTGCTGATGACAATGCCATCTAGTCCAACCTTCTGGAAAACCATCTAGATATTTCTTAAAATACTGGAAATTGAGCTTCCTTATGATTCAGCAATACCACTCCTAGATATATACCCTAGGAACACAAAAACACAATTCAAAAATGACCTCTGCACTCATATATTCATCGTAGCACTATTTACAATGTCCAGAATCTGGAAGCAACCCATATGCCTGACAAGAGTTGAGTGGCAAACTGTAGTATATCTACACAATAGAATATTATGCAGCCGTTAGAAAGAAAATGAATTTTGTTTATACATGGATGGAAATGAGTCAGAGGGAAAGGGATAAACACAGAATAATCTCACTCATCACTGGGATATAAGGAATATAAAAGACAGTGTGGGGATGATATCCAGAGGCAATAGAGATGAAAATCAGGATGGTCATCCCATGGTAGTTAGCTTGCCACAAAGAGCAAAAAGTGCAATTTAGAGGATGAAGGTCTAATATGAAAAGGACATTCGTGTCACCGCTTTATTTGCAAATCACAATGTCACAAAAGATAAAAAAAAAAGAGGGCAGGATATTGAGTGAGAGAGACAAAGAGAGAGGAGAGAGAGGTCAGAGAAATAAAAATGAGAGAGAGGAGAGAGATAGAAATGAGAATGAGAGAGAGAAGGAAAAATACGTACTCCAAAGGCAAGTGGGAGAGGGTGGGTGGGAGAGAAGAGGGCATGAGGGAGGGTGAGAGGAAAACTGTTGACATTGGTAGCAAGAAATGCAAACTGACGAGAATGTATGAGGAAAATGGAGAGCCTGTCTAAAGTACAGGCGGGGGTCGGGTGGGGAGGAGGGAGACTTGGGACATTGGTGATGGGAATGTTGCACTGGTGATGGGTGGTGTTCTTTACATGACTGAAACCCAAACACAATCATGTATGTAATTAAGGTGTTTAAATAAATTTAAAAAAAAAAGAGTAAAAAAAATAAAATTTTATCAGATGGGTTTTGGGCAAATAGTATCTCCCATTCTATGGGTAGTCATTGTATCCTAGTCACTGTTTACTTTAAAGTGAAGAAGCTTCTCAGTTTAATGTAGTCCTATTTGTTTATCTTTGCATCCACTTGCTTGGCCAGTGGTGTTTAAATCTTGATGATGCCTTTAGCTTCATTGTCATGGAGTGTTCTGCCTACATTTTCCCCTATTTACTTTATGGTCTCAAGTCTGATATCAAGTTTCTTAATTGTTTTTATTTGACTTTTGTGCATGGCATTAAATAAAATACCAAGTTTAATTTTTTTTCTTTTGCATTTAGCTGACCAATTATCCCAACACCACTTGTTGAAGAAACTTTCCTTGCTCCACTTCGTTCTCCTTGCCCCTTTATCGCAGACTAATTGCTCATATACCTACGGTCCATCTCTGGATATTCAAATCTATTTTATTGATCTGAAGATCTGACTCTAGACATTTACCATGCTGTTTTAATAATTATGTTTTATAATAAAGTTCAAAGTTAGGTAAAAAAAAACAACAAAAAAAACCAAAAAAACAAACAAACAAACAAAAAAAAGAAATGCAAACTGGTGAAGGTTGTTATACATTGTATATCTGTAACTCAAACATGAACAACTTTATCTGTGGACAAAAAGCTGCATTACTAACAACCTTGTAGCCATGGTGTTTAAATAAAAAAAAAATAACGTGGGCTAAAGTGATAGTACAGTGGACAGAACTTTTGCTTTGCATGCAGTTGACTTCGGTTTGATCCCTGGCACCACACTTGATACTCCAACTCCTCCAGGAGTGATCATAGTACAAAACGTCAAGAGTAAGTCCTGAGCACCAACAGTTGTGACCCTCCCCAAACAAAAACAGTGTTTCTCAGGCTTGTTTTTGCTGGGCGTCATTTCTCCAAATAAATCTTATGTGAGTCTACAATGGAATTAAGGTTGACCTAGGTAAACTTGGAGTGTGAAGCCATAGCCCCACCTGTTTGGCTCTTCCTTTCTTTCTTAAGGGCTGGATGGAAACCTCTGAAGCCAACTCAGGCCTCCTAAAAGCACAGTTTGAAACACTTAGGGAATAATCACTGCTGCCAATGCTTGTTCCAGTTTTCTATCCTAGGCCTGAAGCAATTCCTAACTTTATTTGCATGTTGACATTTTGACAATGAAATTTCTCATGTTAGAAAAAATTCAGAGGAGCCTCCAGCCTTTGGATTGCACATTTGGGTGTGCCCCGTTCTGTTTCCCAGCCTGTCTAGCCTGTAGGGCCATTGGAAGTAGCAGAAGCATCAAGAGGATTTAGTCAGCCTGGCTATGGCCAGTGCAATTTATACAGTGGAGTGAGGCCTACTGCCAGGATTTTAACATGAAGCAGGCACCCCTGGAGAACATTGACTAATGACCAAGAGTTGATTATATAGGGCCAGAAGCCAGCAACGACCAGCTGGGCCTTACTTCCTGGTGAATGTGACACTGTCAGACCTGTGAATAGTCCAAGACTGAAAGTGAATAAACTCTAATGGTACTCAAAATAACAGGTCCACTTCATGTTTATTAGAATTACCCTCTGGATTCTGGTGGATGTTATTCAATTGTCATAAATTTGTCATAAATGTATCTGCCCCTCTTTTTTTGTTGTTTTTGTTTGTTTGTTTTTTGGGTCACACCTGGCATTCCTCAGGTGTTACTCCTGACTCAACACTCAGAAATTGCTCCTGGAAGGCTCAGGGGACCATATGGGCCACTGGAATTTGAACCACCATCCTTCTGGATGCAAAGCAAATGCCTTACCTCCATGCTATCTCTCCTGCTCCTGCCCTCATTTTAAACAAGGCCATATGGAAGCAAGCAATACGGTGTATAGAAAACAAAGAAACTTAGAGGTCTGGTAAGACCTTATGAAACCCCAGGTGTGCTTTGTTTTGATTTTTTATTTTTTGGACTGAAATTCAAATTCAAATTCAACCTATTTTGAGTCAGAAATGGGATTATGCGAGTAAAATAAAGATAGGTGGTACTCCAAAATTTTCTCCTTTTGTCCTTTTTCTGCAACTCTCATGTTCTTAAACAATTTTATCAGAAAAATCTTTGTATTAAATCAACTTTGAGATCTATCATGTGAAATATTACTGGTCTCTGCACCTCCCTCTCCAGACTTTCTAAGTTTCCATAGGAAATATATGATGAAAGTTTGAGTTAGTCAAATATCTGAATGAGCTGAGCTTCAGAAGTAGAGTGAGACTCACAGCCTTGACCAAGGGCGTTTTTTTTTGTTTGTTTGTTTGTTTTTTTAGCATAAGAAGGACTTTTAGAAATTAATTATTAAAGAAAAGACCAGCCATCAAATACACCTATGTGTAAAAGAAAATAATAGACAAATCAGAATATAAGAAATGTGAACTATGAAACATGTAAAATAATTCTCACCAGCATTTGAAGATGATTGTAAACTTTATCTTTGTAAAGATGTGATAAATTACAGAAATGCCAGACGTTAAACAACCCAAGTTTGAATTTACTGGCAAGGCCTGGAGAGATAGCACAGTGACAATTTCTGGGTGCAGAGCCAGGAGTGACCCATGAGCACCACTGGATGTGACCCAAAAATTAATCAATCAATACAAAATAAAGTTTTTAAAAAACTGAAATTAATGGTAAAGTTTTATGGCATTGGTTTCAAAGAATAGATACTGGGAGATGCTGGCACAGTCCAAGATGTGGATGGTAGCAACCTCTAACTTAATTGTAAGGCACTTTCTGAGGCACTTTCTATTTATTCTTTTATTGTCTTTTCTTTTTTTCTGCACTTTCATTTTTTATTTTATTTTTTATCTGTTTACTGGCTATTTTATTTTTTAATATAATTTTTATTTTGACCATATTGGCTTACATATCTTTCACAGTAATATTTTAGGTACATATTAACATTGAATCGGAAAATCCCATCACCAAGTTTGCCCTCCCTCCCTCCACCCCTGTTCCCATCTTGCATCCCATATCCCCCACCCTCTCCACTGGGTTGCTAAAATAAGTGGTCCTCTCTATGTCTAGCTTACTATTTATTGATCGTACATATGTTTGGTCCTGGCACCCCCTTTATTTCTCCCTCTATTTGAGAGGAGGAACTAGATAGTTCAAGTTATGTGGTTTTATTTGAAGAAAGGAAAAGCAAAAAAATGGGGTAAAAATCAAATAAGCCAAAAATGGGTGGAGTCCTTCTAGAGGCTCTCAACCTCAGTTTGAGAGAGGAAAGGAGAAAAGGAATTGAAACACCACAACAATACAAAAAGAATCAAATAAAATATCCAGTGAGCACTATGGCAATAAAGACAAGTGCCACATAATAGTCTTGGTTCTGAAATAAAAACATACCAGAGCACAAAAAGAAAGAAAAAGGTAAAATAAGATAAATTAAAATTGGAGATATCAACTTCAATATCTACACCAAAACAAAGAAGTCAAAAAATATATAGATAGATAAATAAATAAGAGATTATTTTGTGCTTTTTTTCCTTCATAGGCACAGTAAATATTAGGGACATTAGAGAGGGAATTCCCTTGGCCTAAGAAAAAAATTATTTTCAGGGAGGCATTAAGTGGTATTTTTGTTGTTTTTGTTTTTTGTTTTTAATTTTTTTCTAAAAAGGCCTAGTAGGCCGGGGTCAGAGAGATAGCATGGAGGTAAGGCGTTTGCCTTTCATGCAGAAGGTCATCGGTTCGAATTCCGGCGTTCCATATGGTCCCCATGCCTGCCAGGAATGATTTCTGAGCATGGAGCCAGGAGTGGCCCTGAGCACTGTGGGGTGTGACCCAAAAACCACACACACAAAGAAAAAAGGCCTAGTAGGCCAAATAAGTTTCGGAACCTGTACTAATGGATCTAATAGGCTTACATTTAAAATATCACAGATATCATCTAGGAAGTGATATGAAAATGAATAGTACATAAAGTAACAAAAGTAAGGTACATAGATAAAGGTGATTAAAAAAACCACCTTTTGTGAAAAGAGCAAACAAACAAGAAAACCTATATCTGTATTTGCTTATAAGTAATACAATTCTGGAAATTTCTGAGAGGAAAAGTGGTTGGCATTGGGTAGATGATTTGGTAGAAAAATGTTTATAAGTTTTTATACTTCGCTTGTTTTTAACATTTGAATACATTCCCAGTTTAAGAAATTTTTAATAAAAAGGAATGCTAAAAAGATGGAGAATTTTGCATAGACAATCAACAATGAAGAGCTTGTATGAATGAGTTTCTAATCAGATAAAATAACAGCAAAAGTTTATTTTTAAGATAACGTCTTCTGGGAAATGGCTCAATGGGAAACATGCCTGCTGGCAAATAGGAGAATGCTAGTGTCATCCCTGTTGCCACTTACATTCACCAAGGGGTCAAGTTCCAATGACTATTTTCCAAAATAACAGTATGGCTTTTCATTGAAAAACAGGTGTGGAGCACTGCAACTCAGCCAGGTCTGATCTCTGACCTGCACCAAAACAAATAAAGTGTAAGCACAAGTGCAACCCTCAGGAAGAACATGTGTGAGCAACGATGCTGTAGAGTGAGACACCTTCACCACAAGAACTGAAATGAAGTGTGTGCGCAGCACAATGAGTGATCCACAATGAGCACTGTAAGCATGTATGCACAAAGCCCAGTCACCATGATAATAGATATTGAAAGAAGAGAGGAGGGAAGCAGACACACTGGTGACGGGTACAGTGTGACAATGTATGCATGAATTGTAATATTATAAATCACAATGCTGCAAATAAAATAAAATCAACAGCATTTTTAAAGTTAAAAATAAAAGAAAGGGGACCAGAGTGATAGCTGAGTGGTAGGGTATTTGCCTTGCATGCGGCTTACGGGGATGAACTGGGGTTAGATTCCTGGCATCTCATATGATCCTCTGAGTGTGCCAGGAGCAATTTTTGAGCACAGAGCTAGGAGTGACCCCTGAGTGCCACCTGGTATGGCCAAAAACAAAAACAAAAACAAAAAACAGGAAGGGAAGGGGGGAATTAAAATAAAAATTATCATCTTAACAAGGGTCATTTCCTGCCTGAAATGCAGTGTCAGTAAAGTAATCTTTTGGGTTTGATAATGTTATAGCTGTTGTTTGTTGTTTTAGGCATCACATCTGGGTGATACAGAAAGTGGGGTGGATTTTGGTGCAGAATATTGAACCCTAGGTCTTATTCATGCAAGACCTGTACTATACCACTTGAAGCCACATCCCTACAATAATCTTTTAATTTGTTAAAATTTAGGTTCTTCTTGAGAGTTTAAGTAATACTTTAACTATGCCACATTCCATCAATGCAATAATTTTATAAGATGTGGTTTCAAGCAGAAAGGTAGGAGATCCTGAGAACATATACTGGGAGAAAAAATATTGTCTGAAAACTAAATCAACCCAAAGGCTTTTGAGACATAAAATCCATCTAACGAGATTTGGAAAACCACTGAGGTTTATAATTCCAAGCCCAGGGCATGGCTGGGCACCCTTCCTGAAAGGAGAGGCTCCACTGCTACTGCTGGAACAATAATCAAGCTAAGAATAACAAAAGAAGACTGGCAACAGCTTCAAGCTATTCCCCTTGGCAACCACCCTTGCACTGGACTTGGTGGGGGGTGGTGTAGAGACGGTTTGGGAGAATTGTAAATAAGCTAAGTTGGTACAGGAAAGTGTAAGCATTTGCCTACTTCTCCCTCCTCTTCTTTCTTTATGGGCTCATAAGAAAGTATACATTACAAGCAGGGATGTGGACCATTTCCCCATTTGTGACGTATACTTTCTTACTCTCTGTATTTCTCCACTTTGGAGAATTCATTTTGGGAATTCACTTAAAACCTACTTAGAATATATATTTGTGGTTTTCCCCCTCTCCCCATTCTGGAGAAACTCATGTTCTCATTTCCCTCACTCATTTCCAAAATAAGCTTACTTTATTTAACTGTTTATTTTTGTCTTTATTTTTGTGCCACATCTGGGGATACACAGGGGTTACTCCTGGCTCTGTGATCAAAAATCAGTCCTAGAAGTGCTCAGGGGACCATATGGTATGTGAGAATCAAAACATGTACAAGGCATGTCAGACACTATATGTGAGTAAAGGCAACAGATATAGAACCGACTAGGTAAGATTTTGGACTGACTTCCTTTTCCTGAAAGGAAATTCCCTATTGCAGCCTGAATTCCATAGCTCCTCAGAAATGAAGCAACATGAATCATTTTTCACATAGAGCAAAGCCAACAGGGCTTAAGTGTGGCTTGATATTTGCCTCATGGGCTTGCAAGAAATAAGGTCTATACTGTGAAGATGCTCATAGCTGATTTTCACCAGTTCTAAACTATCCCAGGCAGTTCCCTTGGTTGACCAAGGTGAGTAGAGAGGGAGTTTAAGTAGTACTTTCTACAGACTTTGTTCTTTAGGCTGCCACCTCTCTTTTCCTTATTTGACATAACCTACCTGAAAAAATCTACTTTATCTCTCCTACCTGTTATCTATAAATCTAGACACTTTTATAACCTACCACTAAGAATGTGTAATTATTATTATTAAAATAAATAATAGAGTATTATACATTGGGAAAGAGAAGTTATAGTCCTGGGGGTAAAGACAACCCTAATAGTCATGGAATTTATCTGACAAATTCCATATGCAAGATTGGCTTGCCAAATCAGAGCTCTATCCTTGAGGGCTGCCAAATTTTAACTAGAAAGGTTCAGTTTATTTGCTATCAAAAATCAACCAATCAAGAAACAAGATGAAGGATAAAGAAAGAACTTTATGAAGCAACAAGTTGTCAGGTAGCAAGATGGAGGATTAACATAGTCTCATGCCTATGTAGTGACTAGAGACAGTTAGGAAAGAATTATTGAAATACATTTTCACAAAAAGGTTTTTTTGGTGTTTGTGTGTGTGTGTGTGTGTGTGTGTGTGTGTGTGTGTGTGTGTGTGTGTGTGTGTGTGTGTGCTGGAGTGGTCAACAAATTCTTTTGTGGTAAGCCAGAGAGATAATATGGGGACTAAGATGTATGCCTTGCATGTGGTAACCCAAGTTAGATCTTTAGAGCCTCCCAGGAATCTCTGACTGTGACCAAGGAAGCCTATGAGTACTAGAGGTAGCACTGGAGAGCTTGAGTAGCACAGTAGCTTTAAGTTTTTGCATTGAATTATTAGCCTAGTAAACTAAAAATTTCGAAAAATGGCCCCTGATCCTAGTTAAAAACTGCTTGAGAGGCCTCCCCACACCACAAATTCTCTTGAGATACACTTGGTATAAGGAAAATATTGCATAATGCTATTTCAACAGCTCCTGTTTAAGAGAGTCTGTTAACTATGTTTTTGTTTAGTTTTTCAAATTTAGTTTCTAGTTTTCTTTAAGCTGGATCTATGCTCTCTTGGAATACAGATCCCAGGAAGCCAGATAGGCCATAGAGAAGATAGAGTCAAGATTTTATTGATGATTCAGCTCCCAATTGAAATCAAATCTATTTTCAAGCTACACAAGCTACCTGGTAATATAGAGACAAACTTCCCAAACTTTGCTCAAGTTAGTAAGAAAGTTTGTAGATTTGTAAGAAAAATAAATGATGTTTTCAGACACTAGGTTTGGTTATATACATAGTCGTTACTTTTTTCTGGGACATGGTATCTAGAGACAGACATACAGCCACTTCTTCCTTCAGAAAATCACCCTGGGTTGACCAGATGGAGGAAGATTTTTCAGCTTACTACTTCAACCCTAGACCACCCCTGGTACATGTACCATGTTCATGACTGGTTATTAAAGAAAGCTTTCTCACCTCGAAAGAGGAAGCCTCAGTATACCCTTTCCCTTCCTATTATTTTACTCTTTCCATCCTACATTTTTAAAATTCTTGTGAATCCCTGCAATCTCTGTAACATTGACAAATAATGGAAAGCCTCGGTTTTCCAGTAAAAACCCACAAAATAAACTATAGCCAACTCAGTGCTATAATTTAAGTTCCTTACCAGTTAGAGAATTTCTTTTTCTTTCTCTTCTATTTTCTAATACATTTATTTCCAACTGAGTCTGAGAAACTTTATTATTCAATATTCTTATTCTTGAAGACCTGGAGACCATGTTGAAAACATATTGAAGAATTTGAGAAACATGGACGAACACAGACACCTCTATTGCCTCTCCTGCATCAGTCTTAAGGAGCAATCAACTCTGATATAATTCACACTTAAAGGTTACCAGTGAGAAAGCTAGATCCCTACCAAGAACACATTCCCTCCCCCCCACACACACACACCAGCTTGATGTTGAGCTCAGGAATCATTCCTGATGGGATGCAGGGAACTGTATGATGTGCTGGGGATCAAAGCAGGTTGACCTTGAGCAAGACAAGCACCCTACCTGCTATATGATAGTTCTGAACACAAGACTACTACATTTCTATTTATCTCTTTTCCTACCTTATCCACTCCCTAATCTTCTTTCTGCTCGAGAGCTCCCTCAGTATTTCACAGTATTTCACTTGTTATACAAGTCTTGTCTCAAGTTCTGTATCTCAGATCTGTAATCTACTTGATCTGGAGTAGCTAACAATGAATGTCAATCAATGGTGTGTTGGAGAAATCATGTCATCTCTTGGTTTCTCCACTTCCTACACATATGTTTGTTAGTGTTTTGGAGGACATGAACTTTAAAATACTATAAATGTTATTCATTTAAGAATCCTAATGACCATATTCCCAATAATTTTTATACATTCATTAATAATATCTGCCCAGCATATACCTTGTGCTAGATACTGTCCTAACATGTTTTATTAGTCCTCTCAACAATTCTATTTAGTGGACACTATATTACAAAGTGAATCTCAAAGATAGCTTATCCCAAAATACAAAGCAAAAAAAATTGAGAGCTGGAAGTATGTGGATTGTATTTAATTATCATTTCATTTCACTGATCATTGCTTTACGTGGCCAATTGCTCCAGCATGGCACTTTACTGCATGCCAAAGAACTGTAAGCATGAAAGAACTGTAATCATATATAGTAACTCTCTTCAGCTGTGACTATTTCCCCTTCTCTAGAAAAGCAGCCTATTCATAATCTCAGATGGTCCTTTCTTCCTGGAATGGCCTCATCACTTCTCTTTAATTACCCTACTCCTAAATCTCCTTTAGGCATCACATCATTTTTTTCTCCATGTAGTTTGCCCTAATTTCACTTCCATTAACTTCTCTTCTGCAATGAGTTTCTGCAACATGTATTTGAGGTCCAGTCATATCTGCCTTTAATTTCTTGCTGCATGTGGCCCCTACACATTTCCTTCCAATAGAGCGTGTGCTTACTGATGAATCTGTTTGCTTTAAACAGCAAGATTTTGAAGAACAGAGTAAAAAGATAAACTTACAATTAGATAAGGCTTAATTTTACTTTTTTTTTGTTATTTCTCCTGTATCTTGGTTGTTATGACTCAATGATCTGAGTAATAAAAATGACTGATTTGATGAAAGAATCAACAATTTATTCACTTATATGCATGTTATCTGTCTTTTTTCCTGTGTTGTGAAGCTCTAGAGGACAAAATGTTTTCAAAAAAATTTTTTTGATATTTATGTTTATAAACTTGTAGGTGCAGGTATAAAATAATCTCAATTGAATGAATCAGAAATCAAAGTCCCTTAAAAGACTGCTTTTGTGGTCTTACCCTGGGAAAAGAGTAGTTCTATATCCAAATGCAGTGCTACGTGAAATCCTGCACAGAACCTGAAACAATTTTAAAATCAGTTTATTGCATAGCTAACTCTGTGTGTTGTTCCTATAACTCTGCATGTGACCAAATGTCCTTGACTTGACCTTGTGGGAATAAGTAAACTATAAAATGCAAAGAGGGATGTTTGTGGGTGGAAGGGATCATGTGATGTGATTTTATTTACAATTTCCTGACTCAGCAGTGATTTCTTGGAAGTGGCAAGAGGTGATTTCAGAAAGAGCCTTGCTTGCTTTACAAGCACAAGATTTTTTTCCCTGAAGATGGCCCTCTGCCAACCTGGCAGGAAGTAGAAAACCAGAGTCGGCCTCTTCTGGGTCCCATCCTGAGTGGTACCAGTATTTCCCAGTTTGAACATGAAACTTCATCAGGAGTTGAAAACAGAGATAAAGGAATAGCATCATATCCTTTTGTATTGAAAGACCAATTCCATTTATTTCCATAGGGAAAAAAGGAAGGAAGGAAGGAAGGAAGGAAGGAAGGAAGGAAGGAAGGAAGGAAGGAAGGAAGGAAGGAAGGAAGGAAGGAAGGAAGGAAGGAAGGAGGAAGGAAGGAAGGAAGGAAGAAAGAAAGAAAGAAAGAAAGAAAGAAAGAAAGAAAGAAAGAAAGAAAGAAAGAAAGAAAGAAAGAAAGAAAGAAAGAAAGAAAGAAAGAAAGAAAGAAAGAAAGAAAGAAAGAAAGAAAGAAAGAAAGAAAGAAAGAAAGAAAGAAAGAAAGAAAGGAAGGAAAGAAGGAAGGAAGGAAGGAAGGAAAGAAGGAAGAAAAGAAAGTAAAGAAAAGAAAGTAAAGAGAGAAAGAACTTGGACTGGAGCAATAGCACAGTGGTATGACTTTGTCTTGCACATGGCTGATCTATGACAGACTTTGGTTCAATCCCTGGTATCCCATTATGGTCCCCCAAGCCAGGAATGATTTCTGAGCGTATAGTCAGGAGTAACCCCTGACCATCAACAGATGTGGCCCAAAAAGCCAAAAAAGAAAAAAAAACCTAATTTTTAATATATGAAGAATGCAATTCAAAGTGTCCCAGTATATGGTACTTCTCTGTAAATTCACTGACCACTCTAATTTCCCTGGCAAGTTTATTTTTTTAAACATAGATCAATATTGAGGTTTGTTTAAAAAAAAAAAAAGCATAGTATGCAGTTTCAAAGAATAAAAAGGCAGTAGTGTACAGGGGTCTTAGGAAGTTCATTATGCTTTAAAAATTTCCTAACCTTGCTTTCAAAGTAGGTGTCCAGATAGCTTCAAATTCATCCTCAAGGTCATTATGAGGACATGCTGCTTGAAATCAGAAATAATGAGCACTATTTGGGGTTGAGGTCAGGACTGGGTCAGTGTAGTAAGAAATTGTGGATACCCACTGCCTTAGAAAGTGTTTGTTCTCATTTATTTAGTTTACTTAAGGACAGAAAAAAGAAGTACTCATGTCTTTTTTGAAGTCCACTGAGGCCTTTTTCATTGTGAGCATACAGAGAAAGCTCATGATTGCTCCTGGAATGCTGGTCTTACTATTTATTGTCCTTGGATTTAATGCCTGCTTTGCATTTGGGATAAAGATTCATTCATTCCTTTGCCAAGAAATAAAGAATCTTATTGTTTTCCTGCCCAAATTGTTGTAAGACACTCCCTCCCCGGCTGACAGGCTCTGACAGCCTGTTACTTAGCCCCATGATTTGGTCTCTAAAGGAAATGCTATGCTATTTATTTATTTACTCAGTTATTTATTTTGAAACTTCTCTATATAGTACTGTGGCATATAGAACAGACCAATTCAACTCTATACTAGGGAATTGCCATAGAACTTCCGTGGTTTGCCAAACCAAGCTTAGCATATAATTCTCTACCATAAAGACAACAGTTCATGTTATTTGAGCAGAATGATGATGAACCCTTAGAGACTGCTAATTCCATCTGTTGGGAGAAAAGAGTGTCACCGTTTTGCTAGTTGTGGCATGCTTCATCCAAGATATTCCTTGAAAACTCACAGGAATAAGGCCAATTTTTTAAATTAAAATGAAAACAAAATGTTTGAAAATTTAAGGTCAAAAAATTTCTAAGCATATTTATGTTTTCTTAGAAAAATCACCTCTAGGGACTACAGTCTAAACAAATTCTTTATGACTTTCTAACAGAACTTTCTTATATAATTCAAAGGATATAATAATTTCAATCATCATGAGTTAGGAGGTTGAAGGGTTGGCAGAAGAAGGTTTGAAGGTAGAAAGATAATAAACAAAATGATACCGTTAGTAGGTACAGAAGATGGAACCTTGACTTAGGAAGATCGTGAGCTTGATCCCCAGTACCAGGCATGCACTGTGGTATTATTGACCACTCCAAATCCTGGGTTTCCCAGTGAGAATAAAGAGTTTAAAAAATTGTAACAGTAATAATAAAGCTTAAAAAAAAAAACCTGAGAAATCCTCTTCATTGCCCTCAAACTTTCCTCTATCAACAGATTTTTTTTTTTTTTTGCTTTTTGGGTCACACCCGTTTGATGCTCAGGGGTTACTCCTGGCTATGTGCTCAGAAATCGCCCCTGGCTTGGGGGGACCATATGGGACGCCGGGGGATCGAACCGCGGTCCGTTCCTTGGCTAGCGCTTGTAAGGCAGACACCTTACCTCTAGCACCACCTTCCCGACCCCTATCAACAGATTTTTTAACTTCCTAAGATGAAGGGTAAGGCCATATGCCAACCCACACTTCTCTCTTTGCCTTTAAAGGCAACTTTTCTTCAGTTTTATTGCTTGTTCTTTGCCCTTGTGTTCCTCATCTATGTTTTTCTCAGGGTGCTTGAGATTATTTGTTCTGCATTGAATTAGTCTCTTAATAATCAACATGGGACCCAACCCCATGTTCAATAAAAATTCTTTGGTTTCTCTTATGTTTTAGTATATAAGTTCAGATATTCATCATTAAAAATTTAATTGGTCAAAATAAAAATTATTATTATAAAAATCAATATAAATATATACTACATTATCTTTATCCTTACCAACTTACCCTTTTAAATGTAATTTACCAGTTTTCCTCTTTTGGTAGCAAAAATTGGTCTTAAACAATTAAAATTTATTTTTGTTCTTTTTTTGCTTATTTATTTGGGCTTTTCTATATGCCACATGAGTAATATCATATGATAATGCTATCTGTCTGCCTTCTTCTTTCACAAATTATATTACCCTCTTAGTCCATGCATATTGTTGCAAATGCAGAATTTAATCTTATTTTAAAATAGCTGAGTGGCATTCCATGATGCATACATCACTTCTTTTCTTCTTCCTCTAATTTCTTATATTTCTCCATTGATTTTTTTTGTCAAGGTTTACTAACTAAAAGTGGAAGTAAAATGGGATTAAATTTTTTGTTATAGTTTTGGTAGTGTGTTCATAATGGGGTTGACATTATGGTCCTGATATACATTGATACTTTACTACCACTAAAGTGCTCAAAATTCCCCTCTCCTGCAACAAACCACAACTTTATCTTATCTCCCAGTGGGTACTTAGGTTATGTATAGTTTTGGGGTATCGTAAATAATACTTCAAGAATATGGGGATACATATTACTCTTTACATTAGTGGTTAGTATTTCTTAGTTATTACCCAAAATAGAAGAATATGGAATTTCTATATTCTCATAAACTTTCATACTTCTTTCTGTAAAGACTGAACTAGTTTAATTCCCAACAGTGTTGAATGTTATTTTATCTCCATATTATCTCCAACACTGCTCCTGATAGTCTTTTAAATAATAGCCATTCTCACAGGAATGAGGTGACATGATACACTTTATTTAACATAATTAATTAAACACATTGTCATTTAAACATAGAACCAATTTTAACAGTGCTAATATAAAACATGATCTACACTTTATACAAGCGGTACATACAGCTGGTTTCTGCTATCTAGATGTAAATTATTCCTATTATGATTTGCCCCGTTATTTTAAAAATGGGATTATCATTAATGTATATGGCTTTTTTGGGGGGGATCACACACAGCAATGCTCAGGGGATACTCCTGGCTTTGCACTCAGGAATTACTCCTGGTAGTGATCATAATGAATCGTATGGAAAGCTGGGGATTAAATTTGGGTCTGCCTCATGCAAGGCAAATACTCTACCCACTGTACTAGACTCTGGTCCCATGTATATGGAAATTTTTAAAAAGCAAAAATGTCATTTTCAAATTCTGGAATTCTCTCAGATTTAGTATCTCTAATCCACCAAAACTCATTTTGCTTTCACAGAATAATTTTTCAATTATCTTAAAAAAAACAAACAGTGATATGTCTGATTTTTAGAGCTGTTTCCCTAAAGACATCCATTGTTCTATGAAAGAAAGGTTTTCTAGGGTTAGAGGAGGCAGAATGAATATATATTAGTAGTTTTATAGTTCAAATGGTTTATGACTTCTGTCATTAAGCTACCAATGAAAAGATTTTGTGAAGAAATGAAAAATTTCAAAGAAAATGTTTGTGTTTCTTCTCAGAGGAAAATACGCAAATCACCAATAGACACATGGAAAAATGTGATAAAAAATCACACATGAAAATGTGATGTTCAGCATCACTTATCATTAGAGAAATACAAATCAAGATAATATTGAGATATCATCTCACACTGATCAGATTGGCACCTATCAACAACAGAAGGAAGAGTCTATGCCAGTGGGGATGTGGTGAAAAAGGAACTTTTATTCCCTGCTGGTGAGAATGCTGTCTGGTCCAACCTTGTGAAAAATAGTGTGGAAAAAAATCATATTTAGCTTTTGTCTGTCTTATAGATTGCACAGAACTATGGCTTATATTGACAGAATACACCATTTTACTTCACTTTTTAGAACTTTCAACTATTTTTTGAATAACAGACAGATTATAAGAAGGCATTCTTTTTTTTTTTTTTTTTTGGTTTTTGGGCCACACCCGGCAGTGCTCAGGGGTTACTCCTGCTGTCTGCTCAGAAATAGCTCCTGGCAGGCACAGGGGACCATATGGGACACCGGGATTTGAGCCAACCACCTTTGGTCCTGGATCGGCTGCTTGCAAGGCAAATGCCTCTCCAGGCCCTAAGAAGGTATTCTTAATCATAGTATATATTCTTAATCACAGTAGGTCCAGAAGTGAGAATTCAACCAAAAGCTTTGGATTGCTTAAATTCTTCATTACTACTTAAAAAAAGAATTCATGTTCTAAGCTTGCTTGAGTTATGAGAGATTCCTTCTTACATAGAGGCATTTTGGCTCTTAGGAGATACCAAGCCTAATAAAATCAGATTATTAGGATGTACAGAAACATGGAAGTACCCTTGGAATTGGAAATGACCAGAATGAAATCACTTATCCTAAAGGAAGTAGTCTGTCTATTATTAAATAGGCATGGTATCCTTTGCCTTTCGTTAAATTGATGAATCCAGTACAATTTAAATTAGGAGATTATGTATTACAGTCAGTAAGTAGCAAAGTCTCCTACTACATTAAAAGATAATTTTTAAAATAGAAATTATTTGGGGCCGGGCGGTGGCGCTAGAGGTAAGGTGCCTGCCTTGCCTGCGCTAGCCTTGGACAGACCGCGGTTCGATCCCCCGGCGTCCCATATGGTCCCCCAAGAAGCCAGGAGCAACTTCTGAGCGTATAGCCAGGAGTAACCCCTGAGCGTCACTGGGTGTGGCCCAAAAACAAAAACAAAACAAAACAAAAAAATAGAAATTATTTTAATTAAGACCATATATCACATAGCTGACATAGTTGATCATAATGTATTTGTTTCAGGTAGGTGGGAGCAAAATAATTTAAAAAAAAAAAGAAAAAGAAGAAAGAGAGAAAGAAAGAAGAAACAAAGAAGAAAGAAAGAAAAATAGAGAGAAAAAGAAAAAAAGAAAGGAAGGAAGGAAGGAAGGAAGGAAGGAAGGAAGGAAGGAAGGAAGGAAGGAAGGAAGGAGAAAGAGAGAAAAAGAAAGAAAGAAAGAAGAAAGAAAGAAAGAAGAAAGAAAGAAGAAAGAAGGGAATAAAAAAAGAAAGAATGAAAGAAAGAAAGAAAGAAAGAAAGTAAGAAAGAAAGAAAAGAAATAAATAGAAAGAAAGAATGAATGAAAGAGAGAAGGATGGGAGGAATGGAGGAAGGGAGGAAGGGAGGAAGGAAGGAAGAAGAAAGGAAGAAACAAAGAAAGAGAGAAAGAAAAAGAAAGAAAGAAAGAAAGAAAGAAAGAAAGAAAGAAAAAAGAAAGAAAGAAAAGAAAGAAAGAAAAAGAAAGAAAAGAAAGAAAGAAGAAAATGTTACAGCACCAAAAAAAATTTGTGAAAATTTTCTTTTTGTTTGTTTGTTTTTTGTTTTTTGGGGCCACACCTGTTTGATGCTCAGGGGTTACTCTTGGCTAAGTGGTCAGAAAATGCCCCGGGCTTGGGGGGACCATATGGGACGCTGGGGGATCTAACCACAGTCCTTCCGTGGCTAGCGCTTGCAAGGCAGACACCTTACCTCTAGCGCCACCTCGCTGGCCCCTGAAAATTATCTTTCAATAAGATCATTCAGTCATTGTCAGAAGCTCTTACTGCTAGTTAATCATTCTGTACTTCTTTTGTTGGTGAACATTAGGTGACTTCACATACACATTGATGTCTAAATTGTTGTATTTCTTCCAGAATAACATTATTTAAAAAATGGAGTTGCAAGGTTGAGTTTTCCAGGAATTCCAAGCATTATTACTGATACTGCAGCTATTGTGAGCTTGGTTTCAGCTGCCAGGTCCTTCTAAAGTATAAGATGCGAGGGTGCTAAGGTGCTGACCTGATGCAGACATGGTGGTTGTTACTTGGAGAATGGACTAAGATACAATTTGATTTACAAAGCACAAATTACTTTTTGAAGAAATAAACTCTTTTAGTCGATTTAGGGATTTAGTAATATTTTATCCATCTTTATAACTTACTCTGAAAATTCAGCATATTTATGTTGTCTTAAAAGCAAGAAATCTTTTTTTTTTTTGTGGTTTTTGGGTCACACCCGGCAGTGCTCAGGGGTTATTCCTGGCTCCAGGCTCAGAAATTGCTCCTGGCAGGCATGGGGGACCATATGGGGCGCCGGGATTCGAACCGATGACCTCCTGAATGAAAGGGCAAACACCTTACATCCATGCTATCTCTCCGGCCCCAAAAGCAAGAAATCTTTAAAAAACAATCTACGAAGGTAGACCTAAAATTAAAAAGGTGCATGTTTTTTTAAGAAAAGTGTTTTGAGATTATGAATCAATTGGAATTATAAGTACCTCAAAATAGGGTAAAATAAGTTTTCATGGTGTCTTTTCTTTTATTTCTTTAAATATTATTAGATGTTATATTTATCTTGTGCAGTATTATCTTGCTGCATAATGTATACACTTAACTTTGTTTTAACTATTTTTTTATTTTGAGTCAACCAGTTGTACAATAGCATATAATTGCAAGGAATATTGTAGATTTGATTCCCAGCAACCCATAAGGTCAAAAGTGATTCCTTGAACACAAAACCATGAATAAGATCTGAGAACCACCAAATGTGCCCTACCCTCTAAAAAAAGGACTTCCACAAATATCTTGTAATAAGATATTTTGCCTCTGTCATGTTAGGAGAAGCCACTCTTGATCCTATGGATTGCCAGGAATCAAACCTGGGTCAATTGCATGCTTGATAATTGCCCTACTCATTGAACTATCCCTCCAATCCCCTATACTATGTCTCCTTTACTATCACCTGGCAGGGAAGTTGAATAGTGTTGTATTAATGCCAGATGGGGGTAGAAGTAGACTACCACATTCCACTGAAACTACACAAATAGTTTTCTTAGAAGGATGATGTCCAGGATTCCTACCTAGCTTTTTGTGATAGTGTTGGGCTATCTGATTATAGTTTGGTGATAGTGAAAATCTAGGCTCCTAACTCTTCTTTTGCTTTCATGGATTTAGTGTATGTTTACAAGTTTTTGTTGGAGGTGACTTCTGTCCTACAGCATCAGTGAGATTTCAATGAATCCACTTCAGGGAGAGTGGGTTGCATGGGTGGCAAAATATGAAATATGAAATAATGAAACCACACATAGAGTATGTGGGTCAACACATCTTCTGGTAGGAGTGTGACAAGTTTAATCTTTAAGCAGGGGGCTTTATAAGGGGGAAAACCAGTCATAGGTATAGAGAAGAATGTTTATAATCACAAAGCAAAGTTGAACAGTAAACAATACTTGAGCTATGGGTGTGAGCTATAAGGATTCCGAGTTACAAAGAAGGTTATAACGTAAGGCAGCTCTATGCAAGCTTACCTCAGATGCAAAATTGGGGATTATTAGGAAGTAGAAAATATCTAGAAACATGGTCTTTGCTGAGCTGGGCTCTATTGTTTTAGGGATCAAGTAAAGGAAGGAGCCAAATTCCCCGTGGTTCCCTTTTTCGGAGAAGAGTCAATAGCCCAGGATCTGCATTCTGGCTATGCTCTTGATTATTAGAAACTGCAGCTGCAAGGACATATTTGAAAAAGAGAAAAAAAAATGTCTTTGCTTTTAGGTGCTAAATATTATCCAGAAAAGGGGTTTTCTTACTAATCTTTGGTGCTGGAATTTCTGAGCCAAATTATTTGATAGAGGCCATAATTCTGCCTGAGATTCTACAAAGGAGTGATAGCCAAACAATGACAGAAAATGTAATTCAAGCATAGATTTTTCTCTTTAAGAATTCCTCAACTATCCACGCAAGGGGAAAAGGTGTCCACAGCGGGCCTTTTGAGGAACCCTGTGGGGGTTATTTCAGTTCTCCCCACAAGGAAAATCTGGGGATACATTTGGTGGACTGAGCTACCCTAAAAGTTCATACATGCTGTGGTAAGTTTTGCATTTTTTTCTGTTTTACTTGATTGTTGTAGAATTGCTTAAAATTTCTTTTTTCATGTTAGTTTGTTCCTTTCCTGGTCACCTGGTAGAAAAAGAGCAGATATTTCATCCCTCTCATAACCTATTTTGGGTCTTCTTCTATTTGTATTTGTTAGCACTTCTGGATTTTTTTCTTCTGTAGTTCCATGACTAGAATGTCATGCCAGCTTTTTCTTCTGTAGTTCCATGACTAGGATATATGATGGAAAAAAAAAACAGAAACAGAAACACACACACATACATGGAATTTATCAACTTACTGTTCTGAAATTGGTCTTGAAGTTCTGTTTGTTTAACTTTTTTCTCTTGACTTTCCAGTTCTCTTATATATCAATTATGTATAGCAACTAGGCATTTGGGTATATGATGCCATGGAGTAAATGTTTCTGTCCCTCTCCTCCTGCAAATTCTAAATTAGCACCCAAATCCCCAGTATTTGGAGATGGAACCTTCAGAGGGGGAATTAGGTTGTAAGTGTGGAGTCCTTTTCTGGCACTGTGTAGTTCATGTAGAGACATGTTCTCAATTCTACATCACTGTGACTCTTCTGGTGTTTAGATCATATAGTAGGTTCATGGATTCTGTCTCTCTTTTGCACTTATGGATTGTCTTGACCTTCCCAGAAGTCTCTGGGTACCAGAGTCAAAGTTAGTAAAAGAGGAGACCAGCTATGGGGGTAATTGGCTGAAAAGCAATAGTGACCAGAGACAGTGAAAGGGAAGAATAAACGAGTGTGCAGAGGAATGAGGAAAAGAAAGGTACAGAAAGAGAGAAGGGGAGAGAAGGTGACTATACTATGTATATAGACTTTCTTCGTTATCTTCTGTTCTTATGGATGTCCCTCTTTTCATCATGTTTCTGAATGTTTTCTGATAGTATGGTCATAAATCTAGCATCTGATGATAGATTGGAAACAAGGAGAAAGAGAAAATAGGAGGAAATGGACAAGGGATGGATAAAAGTTAGAAGAAAGAAGAATGACTGAGAAAATAGAAGGGAAAAAAGAGAGGAAGAAATAAGAAATGATATTAAAAATTAAGGGTGCAGATTTTTTTATATGAAAAACTTGCCAACAGTACTATAAGGAGGTATTGACACATGAACACACATAACATTCCATACAGTCCTTGTGGAGATGGTAGACATCAGAGAAAGCCCGGAGCAAATGAGGCACATGAATTGGCAAGTGAAACCAGCTGGGTTACAGCTCTGACTGGGACCAGCGCTCCAGGGAAAACTCAATCTGTATGTGGAATTCTTCTAGGGAACACAGGATCTTTTTGATAAATACAAGTTACAGCATTGACCTTAGCTTCCTGATCATTATCTCAAGAGACCTTCTCTAGGGAAAATTTTTTAGAAGTGCTCTAGATGCAGACCAGTGCTTCTTGTTTCTTGATTACTGACAGGCCATGTTTTTTTTTTTTTGTTTTGTTTTGTTTTGTTTTGTTTTTAATCACAACCATCATTAACCCTGCCCATTAGGACATTATTGTAATAGTGCCCAGAGACAATAGAGATGAGGGTGGCAATATGAAGCTCACCACAAAGAGTGGTGAGTACAGTTAGGGAAATAACTACACTAACAACTACCAGACAATCTTGAGTGAGAGAAGTAGAATGCCTGTCTCGAATACAGGAGGGAGTTGGGGAGGAGAGATAGGGGAGCATTGGTGGTGGGAATGTTGTGCTGGTGAAGGGGAGGCATTCTGTTTATGATTGAAACCCAACTATAATCATGGTTGTAATAATGGTGCTTAAATAAAGATAAAATAATAAAAGAAGTCTCCAGGTTTCTCTTCTGTCTCTCATTCCTATCTGGAATTAGTCACCTGATAAAGAAATCAATAAGCTGCTTTTGTCCCAGCATCCTCTCCATTTTCCATAAGCCTAAATGACAGGACCTGCCCAGTCATTATTTCTTTTGGGACAGTGATCAGAGAGGAGAGGGAATCAAAGTGGGAAGGAATACTAACATTGTTGTTAAACACTGCTTGGTGCAGTAGATGAAGGCATGCAAGCCATTGGCTAAAGGTGGTACAGGAAGGATGGACTGAGCCAAACTTCAATCATACCTCTTCAGTGTTTACATCCCTGAGCTCTGGACACTGCCCTATTGGCAGACTAGGTGCTTGATAGCTCTTGGCTTATGGTCTGTTTGGAAAAAGGTTCCAGATTTTTGAGGGAGTGGAGAGACATAAGAATAGCATGTCTTGTTCACCAGAAGGGATAGTGGCTTCTAGGGTGACCTGATGCACAAATCATCTAGCTTCAGGGTGATGCACCCACTCTCCCTCGGGAGCACATGCTCCAGCAAATCCTAATCTGGAGTTAAAAGTGTTCTCTTAGAAGAGTTTTCTTATATGGTATACAATCTGCCTTCAATAAGGAAGTTGCAATTCAGACCATTTGACAGCAAAAAATAATAAAGTCCTGACTTTACCTTGTGTTATATTATTAGAAAATATAAGATTAAGGAGGAAAGAAGGTAAACAAAAAGGTTTCTGGCACTCTCAGAACCACTTTTGGGAGCATTCTGGCAACCTGGGCAGTTAGAACCAAAATTAGCAACACTGCAGTTTGACTGTCTGTTTCTTACTCAGCCTTTAATCCTCCTTTTAAGCATTTGTCAAATAAATCTACTATTCAAATTCTCAGAGTGTACTGTTTATTATTGGAGAGAAATCATGCTTATTTAGAATGGGAGAAGTGAGGGAAAGTTCACGGAGAAGAGAACTTGATTCTAACCCACAAGTTACAAGGATTTGAATGTATTGAGAAAAGCAGTTTGATAATTCCAGGCAATTAGTAGCAAAAAAATACCTTCCTTGTAAACATGCGATCTTGAGCTTGATACTTGGTGATCCCTATAACTAGAGTATACAAACAACATAACCTTAAGAGTGGGCCAGAGCAGTGGTGCAAGGAGTAGGGTGTTTGCCTTGCACACGTCTGACCTAGGACAGACCACAGTTTGATACCCAGGCATCCCATATGGTCCCCCAAGCCAGGAGTGATTTCTGAACGCATAGACAGGAATAATCCCTGAGCATCACCGGGTGTGGCCCAAACAAAACAAAACAAAACAAACAAAAATGTGTGCAAACCTCAGTGTCTGCAACTAGAAAAAAAGGGGAAGGAAATTATGAAAGTTAAAAAGTATCCGTTGTATGCCATTAATTAATTTATAGCAAAACACTTTATGATGACTATTATTCCATTATATATATATTTATTTATTTCTACCCTATGAGACATGGATCTAGACATGAATTGGTCTAGATTTGATAGATAAGACTTAGGAAATCTTCAATTGATCAGATGCAATTGGTCTCAAATTTTGTTTCCTGATTCCTTGCTTATTAAAGTGAAATAGAAAAGATTATGGAATTCTGGAAAATAATGTGGAGAGAGATTTAATTGGAAGAGTGGATAAGTTTCCAATTATTTGTTTAAACTCAGAAATGGGTTAAGTATTTAGTATTCCTATCTATATCTGATCTTATACATAGTCATTATATTAATGCTAAAGAAAATTGCCTATAATATTATAAATAAATTCACAAAAATTTAATGTCCTCTAATGCAGGATATTTCCAAAAAAACTCCTGGCTCTACACTCAGAAATAGCTCCTGGTAGGCTCGGGGGACCATATGGGATGCTGGGATTTGAACCACCATCCTTCAGCATGTAAGGCAAACGCCTTACCTCCATGCTATCTCTCTGGCTCCCATCTCCTCTTAATATTTAAAAACAATAAGATTTATATTCTGGGATCAAAATAAAACCTATGAAGTGACATTTCTTTTAACCAGTATGCATTGTGTATATGAGGGTAGGGGAAATGGGAGCAAAATTCAACTTTTGAAATGTATCTAAACTTTCTGTGAACTTTGCTATAAACCATAACCTTCAGATCTGGCGATTTCTAAATTTGAACATGAAGTCATGGTTTAAAGGTAAATGGTGTTCCGGTTTAGGAACCCAAGATGAATAGACCTGATTTCCAGAGCCAACTTTTCCACTAATTGTGTGACCTTGGGTGAGCTGGTACATATTTTTAAACCTTAGTTTCATCATCTGTAACAATGAAAGAAAAAATAGAAATCATCCTAGGTGGTAGTTGTGAAATTTAATTGAGAAAATGCATGCAAGGTTCCTGGCACTAAGTGTTTCATAAATGTGAAGTTAAGAGGTGAAATAAATGAGGGGAATTGCCTCAGCAATTTCCATTCAAAAGTTATTTGTGTCTCCTAGGAAAGAGTGGGTGGCCAAGGCAAATGAATGGAGGAAGTGTTGTGGTGTGTTTGTTGTGGGACACTGGCGTGGGATAGCTACTCCCATGGGTTACATGAGTCAATGGGGGAAATTGCACAGGTATTATTAGCATGTAGGAAATTCACTGCTCTTCCCCAACTCCTTTCTCAAAAAAAGTGGATCCTCACATTTTCTGGGAATGACAATTCTCTTTATTTCTTTGTATGTTTTGGAGGCGGGATGTTCTTTCCAATTAGTGGCGGAGGTCTCAAGGCCACTTTTAGAGATTTCTTGGCCAATTAGGCCAATGGTTCAATGTGAGGTATTGCTAGAGCTTGGGGCCCTGTGGTGCTGAGGACCATTCCCACAGCCCTCAATTTCTCAAATTGTCTTTAAAAGAAATCTGAAAATATATGTACTTTGTTTCTGGCCTGGTCAATGGCAACAAAGAAACTATTATTAGAGATAAAATTGAAGGTGGTACAATGAACCTGAAAGGAGTCTTTAGTTAATCCTATGACAATATACTTCAAGGGTGGAGAATCCCTGTATCTCTTAGGCCAAGAGAATTCCTTTTCGAATGACCCCAAAATTTACTGTGCATGTGCAGGAGAGAAGAAAAAAAAGAAAAAAAAGGCAAAAAGCACGAAACAATTTTATTTTTTTTTATTTATTTATCTAGTTTTTGTCGACTTCTCTGTTTTGGTTTTACTATTGAAGTTGTTGTCTCCATTTATATTTATTTATTTATTTATTTATTTATTTTCTTCTTTTCTTTTCTTCCTTTATGTGCTCTGCCACATTTTTTATCTCAATACCATGGCTTTTATGTGGTGCTTACCTCTTTTTTTTTTTTTTTTGGACTACTCACTGGATATTTTTATTTGACACTTCTTTTTGTACTGTTGTGGTGTTTCACCTTCTTTTTCCCCTTTGTCTCTCAAACCTAGGATGAGAGCCTCTAGAAGGACTCCGCCCATTTTCGGAGTATTTGATTTTCCCCCAGATTATTACTTTTCTCTTCTTCAAACAAAACCATGTAACTTGAACTATCTAGTCCTGCCTCCCAATTAGAGGGGGAAATAAGGGAGGTACCAAGACCAAACAGGTGTAAGACCACTAAGTAGTAAGCCAGGCACAGAGGGGACCACTTATTCTAGCAGCCCTGGGGGTGAGGGAGGAGGATATGGGAGGTAGGATGGGAACGGAAGTGGAGGGAGGACAATTCGGTGATGGGAATTTTACTGATTTTATGTTAATATGTACCTAAAATATTATTGTCAATGATATGTAAGCCACTATGATTAAAATTAAAATTATATTAAAAAATTGAAGGTGGTTCATGTAATGTAATGAAACATTTGTGATTACTACGGTAAAGGATAAAATGTAGAATAAATTTATGACTTTAAGTAAAGAAGATGGAATCTGCAGGACCAGAGAAATAAATAGCACAGTGGTAGGGCTTTTGTCTTGTGCTGCAGCTGACCTGGACAGACCTGGGTTTGATTCCTGACATCTCATTTGGTCCCCTGAGGCTGCTAGGAGCTATTTCTGAGCAAAGAGCCACGAATAACCTCTGAGCGTCACCAGGTGTGGGCCCCCACCCCCCCAAAAAAAGAAGATGGAATCTGGTGTTTAGTTTAAGTTCAAAGGAGCTCAAGTATGGAAACAGAAAAAAATTCTTTTTTTAATATAAATCTTTTATTAAGCACCATGATTACAAGCATGTTTGTAAGTTGATTTTCAGTTATAGACAGAACACCCCTCCATCACCAGTGCAAAACTGGAGAAAAAATTCTTTCTATTCACATAAGCGTCAGCTTTCTTATACTAATCAGATCTTCAACTGATTGCTTAAGAGCCTCTCACATTAGAGAAAGCAATCTTCTTTATTCAGTGTACCAAGTTCAAATATTGATCTCATCTTAAATTATGCCCAGAGACACACACAGGATAAGGTTTGACTTAATATCTTGGCACTCAGTTCATTTAACATAGGAAAATAACCATTACACCAAGTCACAAGGCTTTATCTAGTCCAGAGTTTTCTAATATATGGTTATAGATTTTTTCATGCTACTCTTACCTCTACATGATATTTAGCAAATTATAAAACTAAACTACTTTATTAAGATCCATATGTTTAACTATCCTGAAGTAGAAAATGATCAAGATAATGTTATTCACAGAAGTGGATCAAGAGCCTTTGATCCTATCTCAATATTATAAAAAATTTCTAGAACATTTTCTGGGTAAAAAATGCCATCTGTGATACCATATCCAGCTTGCACTACGAGAATGTCCCGAGAAAACTCTTTAACATACACTTTATCTCTAGGTTATACCTTCTTTTAGGATTTGAAGCACGTGACTAGTCAGACCACCGAAGCAGCAACTGTGACGTTCAGACTTATACTACAGGCCCTACTTATCGAACACATTCAAGCAAACAAGCATTCCCTTGCTATTTTCTCCTCTCTTCTCACTACTTTCTTTTCTTTTCTTCTCTTTTCCTTTTTTCTTTCCTCTTCTCCCTTTCTTTCTAATGTATTTTCTCTTTTCTTCCTTCCTACCCCTTCCATATACTTTCTCCTTTCTCCCCCCTTTGGAAATCCAACTATCACTTCACCCCTCAATCCCATCCAGACCTCCCACCGTATTAAAACTCTTCACCCTCAGTTCTTAATCCATTAGGCATCAAGACTGACCTCTTACCCCAACGAACCAGTACCCAGCACCCAAGCGAAGGGACACCCAGTCAAACTCACACCTCGTCCCCTGCAAGAAAAGGCTACCAACTCCCCTGCGGACTCATGCTGCTCGGCCTTCCCTATCAATTCCCCCTAACGTGGACTGTTACTTGAAACCGGACTTAGCTCTAAAAATATCCCCAATGCAAGAGCTCTTCCAAGACTTTCCTGCCGCAAATCTTTTAGCAATCTCAAGAAAATCAGGGGCTGTGATGGAAAGGTGCCTGGGAACCCACACACCACAAGAAAATCCCAAAAGACAATGGGGAAACCTAAACTTCCAACATAAGTATAAGACCTGTATTATACCACCTTCTTACCTGCTTTTCCCCAAAAGTAAAGTAGTCTCTTGCATCATTTTGTTCCTTTAATTACTTTGTTAATGCACTTTTTAAAAATGTTTGTTCTACATATACATAGGTGAGCTCATATATTTTTATTCCTATTTTTATCTTTTTTGGGTGTGTGACCTGTTTCTATTTTCTTCTATGTCCACCCCCAAATGCACCGACAATATAATGTAGCACACTAATAAAAGGGGAAAACCTACATATAAAAACGAGCTCTTATCTACTAGGGATAAGAACTCATACTTGTTTACAATACAGGGATATCTCCCACCTTAAAAATATGTCACGCGGACCCAACTTAGACCCCAGGTGATTAAACACCATCTGTCCAGCCTTGAACCCTGGATCCCAGACATAGAAACGACAAAGTTCTTCACAACAGCTACGGGAAACAAATCCCATCCGGGACATCCTTAATACTGCTGGGCCACCAACAAGTGCCAGCTCTAATATGATATCCTGACGATGAGAAAAATGGGAACAACTTGACCTAAGAGCAGGTTATCCTACCTCACCAGCTAACGATAAGACAAAATTAGAAGACTTGTCACCCTTTGGTTGATCCAAAAGCCAAGATCGCAATTTACAGATGACTGGCTACTAGAACCATGACTGGACTGTATATATCTTGGGACCAATTAAAAAGCCCTAGTCTAGGGTTTAAATTACGACCTGCACAACAACCATGATCTCCTGTTCCACAGGTTTGGCTGAGACAATTGCAACGGAATGGGGCTTCTGGAAACACAATGAAAGACGCTATCCTAGGTTCCATCCTAGGATCAGTGCAAAGACCAAAACCACCAACCACAGAAGATGGATTAAAATGACACTGAGGGAACAGAACTTCTAGAACCACAAAGAAAGACTTCATCATAAGTCCCACTCCTGGACCTGTGCAGATACTGAGATCTCTAAATACAGAGGTCCGATTTTATCACCCCGGAAGGAACAGAAGTCTTCCAAACACCACGAAAGCACCAAGGGGAGAGTAAATGAACCTGAACGGAGTCTATAGTTAATCCCATGACAATATACTCCAAGGGTGGAGAAACCCCATATCTCTTAGGCCAAGTGAATTCCTTTTTGAATGACCCCAATATTTACTGTGCCAGTGCAGGAGGAGAAAAAAAAGGCAAAAAGCACAAAACATTTTTTTTAATTTTTTATGTTATTTTTTATATACTAATTTTATTATTTTTTTATTTTTATTTACCTATCTACTTCTTGTCGATTTCTTTGTTTTGGTGTGGTTATTGAAGTTGTTGTCCCCATTTATATTTATGTTTTTTTCTTCTTTTCTTTTCTTTCTTTATGTGCCCTGCCATGTTTTTTATCTCAAGACCATGGCTTTTTTTGTGGTGCTTATCATTGTTATTGTTGGAGTGCTCACTGGATATTTGACACTTCTTTTTGTACTGTTGGGGTGTTTCACCTTATTTTTCTCCTTCATCTCTCAAACCGATGACGAGAGCCTCTAGAAGGATTCCGCCCATTTTTGGCGCATTAGACTTTTACCCCAGTTTATTACTTTTCTCTTCTTCAAACAAAACCACATAACTTGAACTATCTAGTCCTGCCTCACAGTTAGAGGGGGAAATAAGGAAGGCACCAAGACCAAACAGGTGCAAGACTACTAAGTAGTAAACTAGGTACAGAGGGGACCACATTTTCTAGCAGCCCAGGGGGTGAGGGAAGAGGATATAGGAGGTAGGACGAAAACGTAGGTGTAGGGAGGACAAATCGGTGATGGGAATCCCCCTGATTTTATGTAAATATGTACCTAAAATATTATTGTCAACAATATGTAAGCCACTATGATCAAAATAAAAATTATATTAAAAAATTGCCATCTGATCCCACACATGACTCTTATGATCTTGGTAGATGTAGTTGGGCAAAATAATAAAACCAATTGCCTTTGAACTACCTGTACTAATTAAAACAATGGATGAATGTTCTGATTTCACTTAGCATGCATCATTCTTGTACTTAATACAATTTAATATCCTAAGAGATCTACAATGACAATGCTTTTTTGGGGATGAACACAAGAATGAGGAATACAGACTAAGGAGATAGTACCAGGTTAGAATGCATGGGTCCATCTAGCTCAATCTCTAGCACACAGGGTTCCCTAAACTTAGTCAGGCATATCCCTGGATATGTGCTAAGTACTATCTGAGTAAGTAGTACTTAGTATTGACTTTCTAACTAGTTTTCATATGCTAAGTCAACTGTTTTAGAATTTCAATGGTCTTAAAATATATTTATTATGCATATAATATTTTATTTCTCCTTTCTGTTTGTTATGATGACAGGGAGTTGCACACTTGGTTGGGGGGTACTCATGCATTCTTTTATGTAGTTGTGTTTGTGTGCACAATTAACTACAGTGCTATGAAAATTGTATACTCTATTATGGCACCTGGTATTTCAAATAACAGGACCAATTAGCTTAATAAGTGGGATAATGCCCTCACATTTATAACTGTGGGACAGACACCCTACTAACCAAACTGTCACTGGGTCTCTACTTATGCCATATTTTAAACAAGCACAATGGTACATACCTATTGATGATATTTACATAGCTTCCAATTTTGTCAGATTATAAGTAATTCCTCATTGAATATATTTGTATAGATATAATTATTTTTATGAGCATGCCTATAGGTAGGTTATATTTTAGGAAAGATATAAAAGAATTGCACATATATAGATATGTGTTTATATATCTATATAGTGTTTTTACTTATGTACAATAATATTATCAATGCTTTGGATTCTTACCACTCTGAGAGGTGAAAAACAAGTTACCAATACTTTATTTTAAAATTTAAATAAAACAAAAGAGTGCTTCCTTGCTTTTTATTTATCAGAATTATTTTTAATTCTCATTTAATCCATTTAAATTTCTCTGTCCATCTCAGAGTCAAATCAGGTTGTGTTAAAATGGTTAAAGAAGAATAAAAATTAATTTATTAAATTATTATTATTAAATAACATTTTAATTTATTTTTAAAGTTTATTTTATTTAAGCTTTTATTTGTCATTCATAGACAGAATTACAAAATGTAGAGGAAGTCAGAAATTTTTTTATAAGATTAAAAACAAAACAAAGAAAAAGAAAAGTAGGAAATATCCAGTTGGCTGGGACCATATAGCCACCCTTGTTTGGGGTAAGAAGGAACAAGGAAACATGCAAAGAGCTGAATGCTGGCTGGACATTGGTGGGCTGGTAAACTGGATAAACTACTTTCCCCATCAATGGGACCATTTCCACGGACACAAAAGTTATGCAAATATTGGCCTGCTTGATGTGGCATCACATGAAAACAATTCTATCTTGGGTCTAGAAAATGATTTTGATAGCTGTGTCTTTCACTTATAAATTAAAAGGAACTAATTGTACAGTCAAAAAAGACTCATTTATATCTTCCCAGGTAGTTATTTATACTTATAATTTGTTCATTGGAGTTTGGGTCATGAAGACATTTTTTAAACCCTTTTTATAAAGTCAAACATATTATTTTTCTTTTCACAATGTCTGGGTTACTGTCCTTTTTAGAATGGCTTTTGTTATTAAAACAACACACTATTTAAAGAATGCAACAGAAAAAAATTATTTCTTGTTTTCTTTTAGTGTCTCTAAGTTTCATATTTTGTTATAAAATGTTTGATCTAGATGAAACTAATTTTTGTGTATGTTATGAAGGCAAGGTACTATAGATTTACCAATAAGGGTAACTTTTGTATATGAAGATTTGTGGACATTGGATTAACAATAACAAGAAGCAATGAATATATATATATATATATATATATATATATATATATATTTGTAATTCTGAGTTTTGTATTCTGTTCAAAAAGAATGTACAGTTTCCCCCTACATTTATTCCAATAAACTACTCTGTGAAAAATAACAAGAAGGCAAGATGTCTCCATTCAGATCTAGTTAAACTCCACCCTGCAGGAATATGGAAACAGAATTGTCTCATCTTTCCCTTTTTCTCCCCAAAGACACTGAAATCTAGATTTTCATGTGAAATCCCTTGATGTTTAAATGTTAGCAACTAATTAATAGTTTTAAAAACACTGTGTTTGCCAAACAAAACACATCTGGAGGCCAGATGGGGCCATAGGATGCCAGCTTGAGACCTGAGGTGTAGACATTTCTTCGCCTCCTCCAATTTTTATTCAAGTATCTTTGTAAGTGGTCCTTCATGCCTCAGTTGTACCTAGCACTCACTACAATATATTTTACTGCTCTTTGGTATTCATCTTTTTCATAAAGCTGTAACAACCTAGCAAACAGTATTTGAAGAGTTTGACCTCACCAAGGCTGAATACAATGTTTTGTGCCTAGGTTTTATTTAATATGAATGTTTGTTGAATGAATCAATAAATGAATTACCTCTGCTGCAAGTAGAATCTCAGCCAATATCAGAGTTACTCAGGTTCTTTCTTAGAGGTGACCTCATGTAGACTATTCTTTTTTTTTTTTCTTCTCCATCCAGGTCAAGTAACCTCACTAAATAAATGGTAGTACCCAACTAACAATGATTTTTGTCAACTGCAGCGTCTTCCACGTTGTTCATCTTGCCACTAGATGGCTCCCTATGCTTAAAGGACAGCCTGAAGCCTCAGGGGTCAACCCATGGTTTGTTAAAAAAAGAAACAATACTTCAGTCAAAAAGAATGTCTTAATCTCAGGCCACATCTTCAGATGTTTGTCCTCAGAAGGAAGTTGAGTACAGTCAGTCACAAAGTCAAAGACAAAGTGCCCTGGGACAGAATCCAGATTTATTTTGTGTTCTGGGGAGTTTCTCATCTAGAGGAATCCACCCTGCGGGTGCTGAGTGACAACCTCATGGGTTTTAGCCACTAATCCACTACACTCATGGCTCTTCTCAGAAGCACTGTTTGTTTTATTTTCTCTGCTGGTTTAGGCCAGTGGGGAGAATGCATTTACTGTTCAGGGACTGAGACTAGAATCTGCAGCATAGCATACAAGCAGGATTCTTGATAGAGCTATCAGATTGAACTCGCCTCTGAGACCTCTGTGATCCTGTGATCTTATGTGAAATTCTATGCATCATGTGAACACAGGTGATAGATTTGGGGGGGGGGCAGGTGGTGGTGGTGATTTCTGTGATTATGACTTTTGTGTTACACTTGCATGACATTGAGCTTGAAGAGGTGGGATGCTTGGTGCTACTTTTTACTGCAGAGATGAATAGAATGAGATGGGGTGGGGTGAAAGAAAAAAGAAGAAAACATATGTAAACAAACAAACAAAGAAAAAGAAAGGAAGAAAGAAAAAAGAAGGAAGGAAGAAAGAAAATGAAAGAAAGAATGGAGGGATAGAAGAGAGGAAGAAGGGAAGGAAAATGGCAGAAAGAAGGGATGAAGGAAAGAGGAAGGGAAAGAGAAAGGAAAGAAGGAAGAGAGGGAGGAAAAAGAAAGGAAGGAAGGAAGAAGGGAGGGGGAAATGAAAGAAGGGATGAAGGAAAGAGGAAGGGAAAGAAGAAAAGAAGAAAGAAAGGGAGGGAGGAAAAGACAGGAAGGAAGGAAGAAGGGTAGGAAGAAAGGAAAGGAGAATGATATAAAGAAAGGAAGGAAAGGAGGAAGAAGACAGGAAGAGAAGAAGAGAGGGAAGGGAGGAATGGAGGGAGGGAGGAAGAAAGGGGAAAGGACGTAGGGAGGGAAAGAATGAGGGAAGAAAGAAAGAGGAAGAAAGAAAAAAGCAAACTAGCAAGCAAATTTACTTAAAAGTGAGGTTATGTAGGTCTGATTCTGGTGCTTTAGTTGTTTAACTGCTCTCTGCTGCCGTTTCCTCATTTGTGTAAAGGGAAATAAGAGCACAGAGAGTACAAATATGCATGATAGATGCTCAGAATTGTGTTTGGAACATAAATGCTCTCAGCATGATGAATTGCTATTGAGTGTTTGATGCTTCTAATTTGCTATCCAGGCTATCTTCCTCCCTTGTTTGCAGATTGCTATACCTGTTTCTGATAAGCTTAAGAAAGATTTTCTGCATCTCCTGCAGTTCCATGAACTCTCCCTTTGTTTATTCGAATGTACTTTATTTTAATAGTAAACAGCAATACAATTATTACACAATACCACCAACTTCCTAAAACAGTTTCTCATAAATCATATTGAACACATTTGTTTCTCAAAGAGTCCAATAATTTCCACCCATCTCTCTTAAATCTCATGTTGGGAGTGTTAAGAGACTAATGGCTTTGACTGCCTTGCCATATTAATAAGGAAAAGATTTCCATGGCAATTTACACTTTATACTAACTTTTCTCTTTGCTTATTTGTTTGGAGTTTAATTTAAAATTTGTTATCTAATATTTTTCTTTTATTTCTGGAGGTTTGTGTTTGGATCACTTCTGAAGGTGCTCTGGGGCTATTCCTGGCTCTTGTGCTCAGGACTGACCACTGGTGGTGTTCGGAATTTGAACCAGTGACAGGGACTACAAGTAAACAAGCATATTGGCCCTTGTATTATCTTTCCAGTCCTACCTAAAATATTTCTTATTGCAGTTCAGCATTTCACAATTATGGAACAAAGACACCTGAAACACTTCAGTTTTTCAGTTTAGTACACCCTAGAACAATCATTGAAGTATCATTTAAGGTGGCAGTCTGGGTTTCCAGTCCGTAGGTTAGATAGAGCTCCTCTGAGACCAAGTTTAAAGCATGCCTAACATTCTTGATGGGTGAACATTGACTCTTAGGGTCTATTCCTTTGTGCTCCTGTCCTTCCCAGGTCGACCTTCTGATCCATTAATCTATATATTGCTGCAGCAATCTAACACTGAGCAGGGATTCAATAGTGACCCAGGGAAAATTTGTGGAAATGTGAAGATATATCTATTTCTAATAACATGATTCAGTTTGCCATCCATTTCTTCTGTAGCTTAGATTTGTTGTTTGATCCTACTCTTTATCTAGGAAATCAAGTGAATTGCATGTGATATCAATCCAAACTAGCAGATGAAGTTTGAAGTTTGAAGCTCTTCCTCAACTTCAGGTTTGCTTCCTTGTACTTTGGTATTGACAAAATTCTGGCTTTGACCTAGCCAAGGAAGTTCTGTGGTCAAAAATCACCTGAGAAAGCAATGCAATAGACTGGACAGACCAAAACACATTTCTTTGTTACCCTTCCAGAATTTGGTATACACTTGCTCTGGCTTCATAGGTAAGTTTGTGAGATTTTTGCATCGCAGGGAACATTTTAACCTGTTTTAACCTCTGCTGAGGAGCATTAACTCCTTATCTCTACCTTGACAAAACTTTATTTTATCTTGTACTTATAAACAATGCTATAATCCCAGAGCTCTCAAACCCCTGTTGCTTTCTGTTGTGCTATGCCCTGTATGTGGATAAAGGAGCCCCATAACCAAACCAGGAAATATTGAAGAATTTAGTATCCCATGAGTTAAGAGATTATTAGGAGGAAGCTATTAATGGCTTGTTGGTGAGTCATAAGTAATTCCAAAACACACCCAAGTTATGAAGCAGTCTACAATAGAGCATACTCTGATGTCATTCTGTTAAAATATAAATGAAATACATTAATTTACTTAGATTTAGCTTTTACTCTTCAACAACATATTCATGAAGTTATTGATGTTTATAGTTACCAACTTTTCTAGTATCCATAAAATGATTTTTTTTTTACTAATAAAATACTATTTAAATTCCTTTGATTCTGGAGAAGATACAGCTCCTAGGGAGTTGACACAAAGAGCTAAGTTTCCATTTGAGCTTTAGGTTCTTACTCCTTAAGGGTCCCACTACCAATTTTGCTTGCCTTCCTTCTTACTTGTATTCTTCATTATCATCTATACTGTCCCTTTACCTATCATGAGCAGGGAATTGTTTCCATTTTAAAATGTATTCCCGCTCAAACGTCACCAACATCTGCTTTAACTTGAATTTGCATTTCATTAGCCACAGTAGGTAAAGGATAATGTTCACTTGAAAAGATGGCAACTCATTCTAGGACTTGAAATATTTTGTTCTAATAACATAGTGAGAATGCATATTTCTAGAAATTCTTGATTCTTTGTATTGAGTTGGTTCTTTATTTTTTGGTCTCCACTTAGAGCAGATGAATCCTGGAAGCAGGTTTTAATTCTTCCAAAAAGGCAAATGAGAATGGAATTAACATGATGGAATTTTGAGATAACCTCCATTCTGCATAGGCCGGTGAGGACAAAAAAGCAATGGTGGATACTTTTAAATAATTGAGCTATACCAGGAAATCTTTATTCTTTCGAGCTTTTCAGTAGGATCAGAACAAGAACTGGTTGTGAAGAGTTATACTATAGACTCAGTGTCCCAGTGGATGCTCCTAAAATATTTAACATAAAACAGGAACCCCCTAGTTACTAGATATATTATTAACTCTAAAAAATTAAAATACAATAATTTTCAAATGCTATTTTAATTTCTATTAGAGTTCAGTGCTCTCATAGCCATTTTATTTCTGATAAAATGGATGCTTCTATTTTTTTTATTTTAAGAGCAATATATGTACCTAATTTGACAAGCTTTCTCTTTTATTAGAACATCAAAAAGGTCTGTCTCTCATGTTAAAGTTTCAAATTAATAAGACATTTATTTTTGATCTATATTTTTCTCATGTTATACTTTTACAATGTCCCCTCCATAAAAACAACAACAACAATATAATTTGGAGCTGGAGAGAGAGTATAGCAGGTAAGGTGCTTGCTTTGCACATAGCTTATCTGAGTTCTATCTCAATTTCATATGGTACCCCAAACAACTTCAGGAATAACTACTAAGTGCAGAGCTAGGTGAGGTCCCTCAGAAAACAAACAAACCAAAACAAACAAATAAAAATCAGTACAGTTTATATAGAACCTTTTGTATGTATGTGTTTGCATGCATGAGCTTGTGTGTATGTGTGTGTGTGTGTGTGTGTGTGTGTGTGTGTGTGGTTTTGAGACACACCAATTGGTTTTCAGGGTTACTCCTTGTTCTGTGCTTAGGGTACACATTTAGCAGGGCTCTGGAAGCCAAATGAGTGATGGGAATTGAACCTGGTTTGGATATATGCAAGGAAGCTCCATACCTGCTCTGTCCCCAGCTTATTTAAGACCATTATAGTTCATGTTTCTGTAGTCTAGCCTAATATAATTTCATTTTAGGCACTAGAATTATAGTTTATCTCAAGTCATGTGGAAATATGAAGTGTTAACTTTCTAGAAGATGGTTAAGAAAAAAAAGAAATACCTTTATTTGAAGCAGTGAATCAAGTTTAGTTTTTGATCTAAAGATGACATACTGGAAAAAGTTCTTCATGGTGTCATGATGCTCTCTTTGCTGCCTTCCCTCTGAAATCAATAAGTCTAAGTTTTCTTTAGAAAAGAATAAGTTGATTCTTCAGCTGGGAGTGAGAAAGTTGGAAAAGCAAAAATTAATGTCTATCATATTTCTACCCAAACCCTACTCACCTGACCCAACTCCTCCTAACTGAAATTATGCAGGAAAGGCGACATTCCTTCCACTTTATGGGCTATGACCTGAGTGCTCAGAGACTGGACGGGAAAGCTCAACGGTGGCACTGGGGGGCAAAGTGATCTAGGACAGATGTGTTTGCATTCTCCAAAGCATTTTGTCCCTATTTTCATTCTGGAATTTCAGAAGTCTGCGGACTAGGACAATCACTAGACATAAGGTTCTACGCACCTTCTTTTGACCTGGACAAGTCTTGATTCTAAGTAGAAATGACTGTGACCAGAGAAGCTTTTCTCTTTTCCTTCTACAAAGGGGTGTGTCCTGCACTTGTGTGCCTGCAAGGGCATCAACCTACCCTAGGAGTTACTGATGAATCAGTGACCGTGTCTGCATACCAGAAAGCAGTTGTAGTTCAGATATTAATGTTCGTTTTTCTCACAGCCTAAAAAGTGACTGAGCTACAAGTACGGGCTTGAAAGGCTTCCTTGAGCTGTGATGTGAGGAGCAGCATCTCCTGGTAAGTTTAAGAGTTGTGCTTAGATTCCTTTAGAACTGGTCACACTCTCATCAGTGTTGTCTGCTAACTGGAGACTTTTTGCCCTTCTCTGTGGAGAAGAATCCTCTCTGACTTCAACATCTCATTTCCTGAAGAGGTTAAATAGAGAAAATACGAAAGGCAGAGGAAAAAAACTTGCCAAATTCAACCTTTGGGTAATTATATAAAGGGATTTGCTGAATCTTCAGGTTTTCTGACTCAAATCATACTCTTTTCTCTATTAGCTATAACATACATCATTCTTTGAGTGTATCAGAGAGAAATATGAATTGGAATAAAAAAACTCCACTGAGGATATTTATATTTATCTCATGGGTTTCTATTAACATATATCAATTATTAAAAGCATAATTGGCTGGGCATAGAGATAGTTAAGGATTAAAGTGTTTTGCATACAGCTGATCCCAGTTTCATTCCAGCAGCACATGGTCTTCTTGAGCAGAGCTGGGTGAGGTCCATACTATGGATGATGCCCATGATGCCCATGTCACTACCTGTCTTTAAGGCTCAATTCAGTACAACAGGGCCTGAGCAGAACCATTTCTTTGGGCCCTCAATTGAACCACCATCCCTGTTGGTTGGGGATTAGCAGAGGATTCCTGGGTCTCCTAAGTATCTCTTGAAAGACTTCCTTCAACTTTAAAAGATTAAAAATAAAAATAGAATGCATTTGAGAGTTTAAACTTTGTTTTTACTGTAGGGTAGATTAGTCATTTTTTTGTTTGTTTGTTTTTGGACCATACCCTGTGGTGTTCAGGGCTTATTCCTGGCTCTGTGTTCAGAATTTACTCTTTGCAAGCTCAGGGACCATATGGGATGCTTGGGATTGGACCTGGGTCAGCCATTTACCAGGTAAATGCTCTACCCGCTGTGATATCACTCCAGCCCCAGGATGAATTAGTCTTGACTCGACATGTATGTACTTGGAAAATGCTTCTTAATTTATCTCTCACTGTAGGTTCTTAAGAATATCATCACCTTTCCTTTAGTCCTTTCCTAAAATAAATATAAGTATTGTATTTTCTGTCTGAGGGCTTGACTTTATTGTTTTCCATTTTCATGAAAAAAATACATTTGTAAAGACCTGATATTCTCTGTTATCCATCTGTATGAGAAACTAGATGATGCGACTTTTCAAAGGTGGAATAGAAAGGTCAAGGTGGAAGAGATAATAGTGATGACTTTGACTTTTCTATGATTATATTCATTAATCCAAGCCAGATATTTGATGGAAGAAAAAAACCCAAATATATAAAAATTTTATAATTTGACATGATACCAGAACAATCATCCAATATGTTTTCTTATTATAAGCCTCCACAAAATGTTAGCCTAAGCACAATTAAAAACAACCTACTAAATGATACCACATAATAATTTGTCAAACCAGTAATAAGTAGTATAACTTGGAGCAAATAAAATTGCCTCTTAGGCAACTGAAAACTTGGGTCTCATCTTTTGGTGCCAATTCATAAGTTTTTAATTTCTATGGGCCAACAAATTCTGGAAATTCTATTTTTATTTATTTTTATTTTATTTTAAACAAAGCCTTTTAGAAAAGAAAGACACAGTTTCTAAGATGCTATCATTTGCTTCTTTCTCATAAAATAAAGTAAATTAAAAACCAGACCATAAGAAGTCCTTTATTGTTTAGGGATAAATAGGCATTTACTATAAATTTGTGGTATTACAACAGCTTGCATAATGGAACAGATTCATGCCAAGTTTTGGGTAAAGAGATTTTGTATTAAGCAGATTAAATTTTCCATGAAAATTTTTCGCAAGTGTTTATGTTTTAACATTAATTTTGCTTAAAAATTTCCATATGCTTAATGTTTCAAAGAATCAATTTATTGCTAATAGGACATTTGGTGATTTATTTCCTAGGATAAACTTCTTTTATATTGTTTACCGTGATATTAATTACATAAATAATTGGAAAAATAAAAATGACAATAAAACTATTTTTGGTCAAATTTTTATTATATAACAAATGGCCTGTAAAATTGGCAGAAACTTATCAAGTATATTTTTACTCTTAGTTAAGAATGGTTGGGTCAAGATATATAATTGGTATATTTGTTGGAAGTTCATTTGGGAAGACAATAAAATTAAGCCTTAGTTTTATGAAAAAAGAAATGAAAATAACTTCAGAACTTAAAAAAAATAAAGTAGAAAAACATGTGAGAATATTTTACAAATATTTTTTCTAGGAAAAATTCTCAGAATGAATCAAAGTCAAAAATTCACGATAAAAATGAACAAATGTGATTTAAAGAACATTTTAGGGGGCCAGGCGGTGGCGCTAAAGGTAAGGTGCCTGCCTTGCCTGCGCTAGCCTTGGACAGACCGCGGTTCGATCCCCCGGTGTCCCATATGGTCCCCCAAGCCAGGAGCAACTTCTGAGCACATAGCCAGGAGTAACCCCTGAGCGTTACCGGGTGTGGCCCAAAAACCAAAAAAAAAAAAAAAAAAAAAAAAGAACATTTTAGGCCTTTGTAAAAAAATAGATGACATTTAATGAAAGATGAGAAAGTAAAGCTGAACAAATATTTATAATACAAGTGACAAGGGGCTAATCCTTCTTGTGCTATATGAAGAGCTCTTAAGAAAGAAATCATTCTCAATAAAAAAGATGAACATTCATAGAGAAAAATAAGATAGTGACTTAGTCAAACCAAGAAAAAATTATGTAGTTAATAAATAATAAACATATGCAAAAAGTTTAATCTTAATGATAATTAACTGCACAGAACAATTAGACAGAGATTTTGCCTATCAGTATGGCAAACATTAAAAGATGGTGTCATGGAACAGGTATTCCTAAGTCTTACCACAAGTGGAAACAAGTACAATTTGGAAGGGCAATTTTTCAATACTTGTCAAAATTCAAAATATGTACCTTCTGAAGCAGCATTTTATTCTTTGTTCTTCATCTTTTCTGCATTTGGTGTAGACTTTGGAAGGTGTGGAGTAATTAAAATTAAGTGAAAATTTCTGCATGGGTTAAATACCAGAACTCTGACTCTATTTCTAGAAATAACTTTCATGAATTTAGTTTGAAACTTTTTTTATTTCAGGAAATTATGATTAAAAAGTACTGTTGAGGGGCTGGAGAGATAGCACAGCAGTAGGGCATTTGCCTTGCACACAGCAGATCAGAACAGATGGTGGTTCCAATCCCAACATCCCATATGGTCCCCGAGCCTGCCAAGAGCGATTTCTGAGTTCAGAGCCAGGAGTAACCTCCTGAGTGCTGCCAAGTGTGATCCCAAAATGTAAACAAAAACAAAAAAAGTACATTTGTGATGTTGAAGGAGATTTAGAGTATCAAGGGGAATAGTTTTGAAACCAGTAATCTTTATTTTTTTTTTAATTATTTTTGGTTTTGGTTTTTGGGCCCCATCCAGTGACACTCAGGGGTTACTCCTGGCTCTGAGCTCAGAAATCACTCCTGGCTTGGGGGACCATGTGGGATGTCGGGGGATAGAAAAGAGGTCCATCCTAGGTCAGCTGTGTGCAAGGCAAATGCCCTACCGCTACACCACCACTCCCATCCCAATGACTTATTTTTCTTATTTTTAGACAATACCCTGTGGTGCTCAGGCCTTATTCATGAGTCTGTACTATGGAATTACTCCTGGCAGTGCTGAGGGAACATAAAGGATGTGGTAGATTGAGCTTGGCTTGCCAGTGTGCAAGACTTATCTGCAGTTTTATCGTTATGGCCCTCAAGGACTTATAAGTCCTTGAGGGCCATAACGATAATATATATATATATATATATATATTATATATATATATATATATATATATATATATATATATAGCACATACACACTGTCATAATGGGCCATAGAGTCACAGATGATGTCACAAAGAGACCTGTGATAAAAAGCAGGTGCTCGCGCTGCTCAGATTCATTCTCTCATTTGAACTAGGACATACACTAGTGACTTCGGAGAATGCCTAGGAAAATTCCTCCAGGAACTTTCTTACCTCACCTAAATCCTCCTCCCAACCCTCCTAAACCTCCCTCTGAGCTTCCAGGACTGATTATTACTCGCATCACCCGCCTTCCTCACATTGTATCTACTAACCACTCTAATTCGAGTAAAGTCATTGTCCCCCCCAAAAACCCTCCACCGCGCAAACCTGCCACTCACCACGCTACAACTGCCTCCCACATCCTCCCACGGCGCCCTGCCAAACCTTCACTGGACTACATTTTTGCCAACCCACCACATCCTTGCAGGTTAGTCACCTCGCAAAAGACAACTACATCTGCAGCCCAGAGTGCTTCATTCCCACCTATTCAAGGATCTTCCTCCCAAAGATCTCACCACGCTGAAGATCGGCACTTCCCACGTGGTTTACCCCACTACAACCCCCCACCCCGTCCTTCCCGTTTCCCCAAATAATTCCCCCAGTTCTGGCTCTTTCTTCTCTCCTGCCTCATTGAAACGGGTAAGTCAAACTGTAGCCTTGGGGAGGTGGTTTCACTCCTAGATCAACGGTTGGGTAGAGGTCGCTAACGCCTTAAGTAGGTAGCTCTATGTCACTCCTCAA